>NC_091466.1:4960506-5215506 GCF_027789765.1 Dendropsophus ebraccatus | reverse complement strand
CGGCACCATCTCACTGCAGCCAAGGAGAGAATGTTCTCACGTCCTGATGTCTCACAGATACTGCATGACTATAGAGTGAGTCACCGGCCGGCGGGGGAGAGCAGCCTGCCGGGAGAGCCGGACACCCAGAGCCAGAGTCACCGGCCGGCGGGGGAGAGCAGCCTGCCGGGAGAGCCGGACACCCAGAGCCAGAGTCACCGGCCGGCGGGGGAGAGCAGCCTGCCGGGAGAGCCGGACACCCAGAGCCAGAGTCACCGGCCGGCGGGGGAGAGCAGCCTGCCGGGAGAGCCGGACACCCAGAGCCAGAGTCACCGGCCGGTGGGGGAGAGCAGCCTGCCGGGAGAGCCGGACACCCAGAGCCAGAGTCACCGGCCGGTGAGGGAGAGCAGCCTGCCAGGGGACCCGGACACCCAGAGCCAGAGTCACCGGCCAGCTGGGGAGAGCAGCCTGCCAGGGGACCCGGACACCCAGAGCCAGAGTCACCGGCCAGCAGGGGAGAGCAGCCTTCCGGGAGAGCCGGACACCCAGAGCCAGAGTCACCGGCCGGTGGGGGAGAGCAGCCTGCCAGGGGACCCGGACACCCAGAGCCAGAGTCACCGGCCAGCGGGGGAGAGCAGCCTGCCAGGGGACCCGGACACCCAGAGCCAGAGTCACCGGCCAGCAGGGGAGAGCAGCCTGCCAGGGGAGCCGGACACCCAGAGCCAGAGTCACCAGCCAGCAGGGGAGAGCAGCCTGCCAGGGGACCCGGACACCCAGAGCCAGAGTCACCGGCCAGCAGGGGAGAGCAGCCTGCCGGGAGAGCCGGACACCCAGAGCCAGAGTCACCGGCCAGCAGGGGAGAGCAGCCTGCCAGGGGAGCCGGACACCCAGAGCCAGAGTAACCGGCCAGCAGGGGAGAGCAGCCTGCCAGGGGACCTGGACACCCAGAGCCAGAGTCACCGGCCGGTGAGGGAGAGCAGCCTGCCAGGGGACCCGGACACCCAGAGCCAGAGTCACCGGCCAGCAGGGGAGAGCAGCCTGCCAGGGGAGCCGGACACCCAGAGCCAGAGTAACCGGCCAGCAGGGGAGAGCAGCCTGCCAGGGGAGCCGGACACCCAGAGCCAGAGTCACCGGCCGGTGAGGGAGAGCAGCCTGCCAGGGGACCCGGACACCCAGAGCCAGAGTCACCGGCCAGCGGGGGAGAGCAGCCTGCCAGGGGACCCGGACACCCAGAGCCAGAGTCACCGGCCAGCAGGGGAGAGCAGCCTGCCAGGGGAGCCGGACACCCAGAGCCAGAGTCACCAGCCAGCAGGGGAGAGCAGCCTGCCAGGGGACCCGGACACCCAGAGCCAGAGTAACCGGCCGGCAGGGGAGAGCAGCCTGCCAGGGGAGCCGGACACCCAGAGCCAGAGTAACCGGCCAGCAGGGGAGAGCAGCCTGCCAGGGGACCCGGACACCCAGAGCCAGAGTAACCGGCCGGCAGGGGAGAGCAGCCTGCCAGGGGAGCCGGACACCCAGAGCCAGAGTCATCAGCGTGTGGGGGAGAGCCGGACCCCAAGAGACGGAGTCACCGGCCAGTGGGGGAGAGCCGGACCCAAAGAGCCAGAGTAACCAGTCAGTGGGGGAGAGCCGGACCCCAAGAGCCAGAGTCACCAGCCGGCGTCAGAAAAACTGACACCGAGAGCCAGAGTCACCAGCCACTGGGGAGAGCCGGACCACGAGTCACCAGCCAGTAACAAAGAGCAGCCTGCCGGAGGAGCCGGGCACAGAGATCCCAGCAGATGGCAGAGGAGCGCCCCCTCCCGCAACAACTACGGGGACACAAAATGGCACACACAGATCAGCTGTCACTTAAAGAACTTGACTGTGCACCCATGGGCAGGCGAATGGTACACATCCTGTGTAGAACTACAACTCCAAGCATGCCCCAACCAGGCTCACCCCTTCTGAGAGCCCTTCCCCAAATATCTCCTCATCAGGGCCCATAGCGAGCGCCTGGGGCCCCAGCATATCCAGACCCAGGTACGCCATATTGGCCGGCCAAGCCGAGCAGTCAGGGGCCCCTCCTATGTAACCTCCTGCACAGGCTGAGCGGCCCCAGGTGAGTCCAATCTGCCCTCTAAGGGTGGTTAACCCTTCATGGTGCAGTGAATGCTCCGCCTCCTTACACTGACATCACCATGACATCCTTCTACAGAGCTACAGGGGCCACTGCACTCACTGCTGCCACCTGCAGGACAGGTCACATAAGCCCCGCCCCCTCACCATCCTGCCCATTTATGAGAGGCGGAGAGAAAGGTCATGTGATAAACTCCTGAATGTGGAGTCACATGGAAGAACATCTCCAGATACGGGGAAGGAGTGGAGGGGGGGTGAGACGTGGGGTCTGGGGAGTGGAGGGGGGGGTGAGACGTGGGGTCTGGGGAGTGGAGGGGGGGGGTGAGACGTGGGGTCTGGGGAGTGGAGGGGGGGGGTGAGACGTGGGGTCTGGGGAGTGGAGGGGGGGGGGGTGAGACGTGGGGTCTGGGGAGTGGAGGGGGGGGGGTGAGACGTGGGGTCTGGGGAGTGGAGGGGGGGGGTGAGACGTGGGGTCTGGGGAGTGGAGGGGGGGGGGGGTGAGACGGGGGGTCTGGGGAGGGGAGGGGGGGGGGTGAGACGTGGGGTCTGGGGAGTGGAGGGGGGGGGGTGAGACGTGGGGTCTGGGGAGTGGAGGGGGGGGGGGGTGAGACGTGGGGTCTGGGGAGTGGAGGGGGGGGGGGTGAGACGTGGGGTCTGGGGAGTGGAGGGGGGGGGGTGAGACGTGGGGTCTGGGGAGTGGAGGGGGGGGGGTGAGACGTGGGGTCTGGGGAGTGGAGGGGGGGGGTGAGACGTGGGGAGTGGAGGGGGGGGGGGGGTGAGACGTGGGGAGTGGAGGGGGGGGGGTGAGACGTGGGGTCTGGGGAGTGGAGGGGGGGGTGAGACGTGGGGTCTGGGGAGTGGAGGGGGGGGGGTGAGACGTGGGGTTCTGGGGAGTGGAGGGGGGGGGTGAGACGTGGGGTCTGGGGAGTGGAGGGGGGGGGGGTGAGACGTGGGGTCTGGGGAGTGGAGGGGGGGGGTGAGACGTGGGGTCTGGGGAGTGGAGGGGGGGGGTGAGACGTGGGGTCTGGGGAGTGGAGGGGGGGGGTGAGACGTGGGGTCTGGGGAGTGGAGGGGGGGGGTGAGACGTGGGGTCCTGGGGAGTGGAGGGGGGGGGGGTGAGACGTGGGTCTGGGGAGTGGAGGGGGGGGTGAGACGTGGGGTCTGGGGAGTGGAGGGGGGGGTGAGACGTGGGGTCTGGGGAGTGGAGGGGGGTGCAGACGTGGGGTCATAAACATGGGGTTTGGGGAGTGGAGGGGGGGGGTGCAGACGTGGGGTCTGGGAGTGGAGGGGGGGTGAGACGTGGGGTCTGGGAGTGGAGGGGGGGTGAGACGTGGGGTCATAAATATGGGGTTAGGGGAGTGGAGGGACCCTAGACGGGACTACTGCACTCACTGCTGCCACCTGCAGGACAGGTCACATAAGCACATGGGGTTAGGGGAGTGGAGGGGGTGTAGAGGTGGGGTGCGGATGTGGGGTCATAATCATGGGGTTAAAGGAGTGGAGGGGACGCAGTGGTGTCAGGAAGTGGGGGCTCAAAGTGGTCAGGGAAAAGGAGAGGGTGCAGAGTAAAGGAGGCACAGACGTCTGCTCCCGTTCTAATCCTCTGACCCATCTGCGCCCCAACACCCCGACCTCATGACTGCGCCCCTCATCACCCCGACCTCATGACTGCGCCCCTCATCACCCCGACCTCATGACTGCGCCCCTCATCACCCCGACCTCATGACTGCGCCCCTCATCACCCCGACCTCATGACTGCGCCCCTCATCACCCCGACCTCATGACTGCGCCCCTCATCACCCCGACCTCATGACTGCGCCCCTCATCACCCCGACCTCATGACTGCGCCCCTCATCACCCCGACCTCATGACTGCGCCCCTCATCACCCCGACCTCATGACTGCGCCCCTCATCACCCTGACCTCATGACTGCGCCCCTCATCACCCCGACCTCATGACTGCGCCCCTCATCACCCCGACCTCATGACTGCGCCCCCTCATCACCCCGAACTCATGACTGCGCCCCCCAACACCCCGACCTCATGACTGCGCCCCCTCATCACCCGACCTCATGACTGTGCAGAGTCATGAGGTCGGGGTGATGAGGGGGTGCAGTCATGAGGTCGGGGTGATGAGGGGCGCAGTCATGAGGTCGGGGTGATGAGGGGCGCAGTCATGAGGTCGGGGTGATGAGGGGCGCAGTCATGAGGTCTGGGTGTTGGGGCACAGTCACGAGGTCAGGGTGTTGGGGCACAGTCACGAGGTAAGGGTGTTGGGGCGCAGTCATGAGGTCAGGGTGATGAGGGGGCGCAGTCATGAGGTTGGGGTGTTGGGGCGCAGTCATGAGGTCGGGGTGATGAGGGGGCGCAGTCATGAGGTCGGGGTGATGTGGGGCGCAGTCATGAGGTCTGGGTGATGAGGGGCGCAGTCATGAGGTCGGGGTGATGAGGGGCGCAGTCATGAGGTCGGGGTGATGAGGGGCGCAGTCATGAGGTCGGGGTGATGAGGGCACACATATGTGGGGCAGATGTCACACCATGTAATCTAAGGGGACAAATGTGAGGGAGGGCATCAAAGAGGGCAAATGTCAGGCTGTGTGAGTGGAGCGGACAGCTACTAGGTTGAAGGAGGTGAGGGGACAGATATGAGGGTGGGCAGCAGAGGGGGCAGGTGTGATGGGCAGAGGTGGGTGGGCAGCAGAGGGGGCAGGTGTGATGGGCAGAGGTGGGTGGGCAGCAGAGGGGGCAGATGTGATGGGCAGAGGGGGCAGATGTTGGAGGAGGTGGGTGGGCAGCAGAAGGGGCAGATGCGATGGGCAGAGGTGGGTGGGCAGCAGAGGGGGCAGATGTGATGGGCAGAGGTGGGTGGGCAGCAGAGGGGGCAGGTGTGATGGGCAGAGGTGGGTGGGCAGCAGAGGGGGCAGGTGTGATGGGCAGAGGTGGGTGGGCAGCAGAGGGGGCAGATGTGATGGGCAGAGGGGGCAGATGTTGGAGGAGGTGGGTGGGCAGCAGAAGGGGCAGATGCGATGGGCAGAGGTGGGTGGGCAGCAGAGAGGGCAGATGTGATGGGCAGAGGTGGGTGGGCAGCAGAGGGGGCAGATGTGATGGGCAGAGGGGGCAGATGTTGGAGGAGGTGGGGGGGGCAGCAGAGGGGGCAGGTGTGATGGGCAGAGGTGGGTGGGCAGCAGAGGGGGTAGATGTTGGAGGAGATGGGTGGGCAGCAGAGGGGGCAGGTGTGATGGGCAGATGTTGGAGGAGGTGAGGGGGCAGGTGTGAGGGTGGGCAGCAGAGGGGGCAGATGTGATGGGCAGAGGTGGGTGGGCAGCAGAGGGGGCAGATGTGATGGGCAGATGGGTCAGATGTTGGAGGAGGTGGGGGGCAGCAGAGGGGGCAGGTGTGATGGGCAGAGGGGGGTGGGCAGCAGAAGGGGTAGATGTTGGAGGAGATGGGTGGGCAGCAGAGGGGGCAGGTGTGATGGGCAGAGGGGGCAGATGTTGGAGGAGGTGGGTGGGCAGCAGAGGGGGCAGGTGTGATGGGCAGAGGTGGGTGGGCAGCAGAGGGGGTAGATGTTGGAGGAGGTGGGTGGGCAGCAGAGGGGGCAGGTGTGATGGGCAGAGGTGGGTGGGCAGCAGAGGGGGTAGATGTTGGAGGAGATGGGTGGGCAGCAGAGGGGGCAGGTGTGATGGGCAGAGGGGGCAGATGTTGGAGGAGGTGGGTGGGCAACAGAGGGGGCAGGTGTGATGGGCAGAGGTGGGTAGGCAGCAGAGGGGGCAGGTGTGAGGGTGGGCAGCAGAGGAGGCAGATGTGATGGACAGAGGTGGGTGGGCAGCAGAGGGGGTAGATGTTGGAGGAGGTGGGTGGGCAGCAGAGGAGGCAGATGTGATGGGCAGAGGTGGGTGGGCAGCAGAGGGGGCAGATGTGATGGGCAGAGGGGGCAGGTGTGATGGGCAGAGGTGGGTGGGTAGCAGAGGGGGCAGATGTGATGGGCAGAGGTGGGTGGGCAGCAGAGGGGGTAGATGTTGGAGGAGGTGGGTGGGCAGCAGAGGGGGCAGATGTGATGGGCAGAGGGGGCAGGTGTGATGGGCAGAGGTGGGTGGGCAGCAGAGGGGGCAGATGTGATGGGCAGAGGTGGGTGGGCAGCAGAGGGGGTAGATGTTGGAGGAGGTGGGTGGGCAGCAGAGGGGGCAGATGTGATGGGCAGAGGGGGCAGGTGTGATGGGCAGAGGTGGGTGGGCAGCAGAGGGGGCAGATGTGATGGGCAGAGGTGGGTGGGCAGGAGAGGGGGCAGATGTGATGGGCAGAGGTGGGTGGGCAGGAGAGGGGGCAGATGTGATGGGCAGAGGTGGGTGGGCAGGAGAGGGGGCAGATGTGATGGGCAGAGGGGGCAGGTGTGATGGGCAGAGGTGGGTGGGCAGCAGAGGGGGCAGATGTGATGGGCAGAGGTGGGTGGGCAGGAGAGGGGGCAGATGTGATGGGCAGAGGTGGGTGGGCAGGAGGGGGCAGATGTGATGGCCAGAGGGGGCAGAGGTGGGTGGGCAGCAGAGGGGGCAGATGTGATGGGCAGAGGTGGGTGGGCAGCAGAGGGGGCAGATGTGATGGGCAGAGGTGGGTGGGCAGCAGAGGGGGCAGATGTGATGGGCAGAGGTGGGTGGGCAGCAGAGGGGGCAGATGTTGGAAGAGGTGGGTGGGCAGCAGAGGGGGCAGGTGTGATGGGCAGAGGTGGGTGGGCAGCAGAGGGGGCAGGTGTGATGGGCAGAGGTGGGTGGGCAGCAGAGGGGGCAGGTGTGATGGGCAGCAGAGGGGGCAGGTGTGATGGGCAGAGGTGGGTGGGCAGCAGAGGGGGCAGGTGTGATGGGCAGAGGTGGGTGGGCAGCAGAGGGGGCAGGTGTGATAGGCAGAGGTGGGTGGGCAGCAGAGGGGGCAGATGTGATGGGCAGATGTGTGGGTGGGCAGCAGAAGGGGCAGGTGTGATAGGCAGCAGAGGGGGCAGGTGTGATGGGCAGATGTGTGGGTGGGCAGCAGAGGGGGCAGGTGTGATGGGCAGCAGAGGGGGCAGGTGTGATGGGCAGCACAGGGGGCAGGTGTGATGGGCAGCAGAGGGGGCAGGTGTGATGGGCAGCAGAGGGGGCAGATGTGTGGGTGGGCAGCAGAGGGGGCAGGTGTGATAGGCAGAGGTGGGTAGGCAGCACAGGGGGCAGGTGTGATAGGCAGAGGTGGGTGGGCAGCAGAGGGGGCAGATGTGATGGGCAGATGTGTGGGTGGGCAGCAGAGGGGGCAGGTGTGATGGGCAGAGGTGTGGGTGGGCAGCAGAGGGGGCAGGTGTGATAGGCAGCAGAGGGGGCAGGTGTGATGGGCAGCACAGGGGGCAGGTGTGATGGGCAGCAGAGGGGGCAGGTGTGATAGGCAGAGGTGGGTGGGCAGCAGAGGGGGCAGGTGTGATAGGCAGAGGTGGGTGGGCAGCACAGGGGGCAGGTGTGATGGGCAGAGGTGTGGGTGGGCAGCAGAGGGGGCAGGTGTGATGGGCAGATGTGTGGGTGGGCAGCAGAGGGGGCAGGTGTGATGGGCAGAGGTGGGTGGGCAGCAGAGGGGGCAGGTGTGATGGGCAGCAGAGGGGGCAGGTGTGATGGGCAGAGGTGGGTGGGCAGCAGAGGGGGCAGATGTGATGGGCAGATGTGTGGGTGGGCAGCAGAGGGGGCAGGTGTGATAGTCAGAGGTGGGTGGGCAGGAGAGGGGGCAGGTGTGATGGGCAGCACAGGGGGCAGGTGTGATGGGCAGATGTGTGGGTGGGCAGCAGAGGGGACAGGTGTGATGGGCAGAGGTGGGTGGGCAGCAGAGGGGGTAGATGTTGGAGGAGGTGGGTGGGCAGCAGAGGGGGCAGGTGTGATGGGCAGCAGAGGGGGCAGGTGTGAGGGTGGGCAGCAGAGGGGGCAGGTGTGATGGGCAGAGGGGGCACAGGGCTATGACATTATACTCACGCCTGGCACGGGTTCAGCAGCTGACGCTGAGGCGCTGGATCATTGTAATCCTGAGAGCTGTGCTGAAATCCTCTGTGCTGCCAGTCTCAGTTCCCTCTGGGGTCCGCCCCCTGTGTTCTCCCCCGGTGTCACCCTGAGGCTGCCGTCCTCTCCATCCTCCTCCTCTTCTCCTTCTTCTTCTCCTCTCACTTCTTCCCTCTCCACAACTTGTTTTCGCTCCGTTATAACAATAGGTGAAGCCGGCGATGACGTCAGGCGCTTCTCTGGCGACATCAACCAATCAGTGCGCGCCTTCTATAGTCGAGCCTTCTCTCCGTCCAATGGCAGTCCTCGTCTCTCACGGGCGCTGTCTGCCGTCTGCAGCCGCCGCACTTGTTTACTTTACACTTTTTTTTTCTTATGAGGTGGCCCCGGCGCGTGTTGTGTCTGCGGGGCGGGGGCATGCTGGGAGCTGTAGTCCTCCTCTGTGAGGGCCGGGCGGGGGCATGCTGGGAGCTGTAGTCCTCCTCTGTGAGGGCCAGGCGGGGGCATGCTGGGAGCTGTAGTCCTTCTCCTCTGTGAGGGCCGGGCGGGGACATGCTGGGAGCTGTAGTCCTCCTCTGTGAGGGCTGGGCGGGGGCATGCTGGGAGCTGTAGTCCTCCTCAGAGGGTCGGGCGGGGGCATGCTGGCAGGTGTAGTCCTCCTCTGTGAGGGCCGGGCGGGGACATGCTGGGAGCTGTAGTCCTCCTCAGAGGGTCGGGCGGGGGCATGCTGGGAGCTGTAGTCCTCCTCCTCTGTGAGGGCCGGGCGGGGACATGCTGGGAGCTGTAGTCTTCCTCCTCTGTAAGGGCCGGGCGGGGGCATGCTGGGAGCTGTAGTCCTCCTCAGAGGGCCGGGCGGGGGTATGCTGGGAGGTGTAGTCCTCCTCTGTGAGGGCCGGGCGGGGACATGCTGGGAGCTGTAGTCCTCCTCCTCTGTGAGGGCCGGGGGGGGCATGCTGGGAGGTGTAGTCATCCTGTGTGAGGGCCGGGCGGGGGCATGCTGGGAGCTGTAGTTCTCCTCTGAGGGCCGGGCGGGGGCATGCTGGGAGCTGTAGTCCTCATCTGTGAGGGCCGGGTGGGGGCATGCTGGGAGCTGTACTCCTCCTCTGTGAGGGCCGGGTGGGGGCATGCTGGGAGCTGTACTCCTCCTCTGTGAGGGCCGGGCGGGGGCATGCTGGGAGCTGTAGTCCTTCTCTGTGAGGGCCGGGCAGTGGCATGCTGGGAGCTGTAGTCCTCCTCTGTGAGGGTCGGTCGGGGGCATGCTGGGAGCTGTAGTCCTCCTCTGTGAGGGTCGGTCGGGGGCATGCTGGGAGCTGTAGTCCTCCTCTGTGAGGGCCAGACGAGGGCATGCTGGGAGCTGTAGTCCTTCTCCTCTGTGAGGGCCGGACGGGGGCATGCTGGGAGCTGTAGTCCTCCTCTGTGAGGGCTGGACGGGGGCATGCTGAGAGCTGTAGTCCTTCTCTGTGAGGGCCGGGCGGGGGCATGCTGGGAGCTGTAGTCCTCCTCCTCTGTGAGGGCCGGGCGGGGGCATGCTGGGAGCTGTAGTCCTTCTCCTCTGTGAGGGCTGGACGGGGGCATGCTGGGAGCTGTAGTCCTCTGTGAGGGCCGGGCAGGGGCATGCTGGGAGCTGTAGTCCTCCTCTGTGAGGGGTGGGCGGGGGCATGCTGGGAGGTATAGTCCTCTGTGAGGGTCGGGCCGGGACATGCTGGGAGCTGTAGTCCTCCTCTGTGAGGGTCAGGCGGGGGCATGCTGGGAGCTGTAGTCCTTCGCTGTCAGGGCCGGGCGGGGGCATGCTGGGAGCTGTAGTCCTCTGTGAGGGTCAGGCGGGGGCATGCTGGGAGCTGTAGTCCTCCTCTGTGAGGGTCAGGCGGGGGCATGCTGGGAGGTGTAGTCCTTCGCTGTGAGGGCCGGGCGGGGGCATGCTGGGAGGTGTAGTCCTCCTCTGTGAGGGTCAGGCGGGGGCATGCTGGGAGCTGTAGTCCTCCTCTGTGAGGGCCGGGCGGGGGCATGCTGGGAGGTGTAATTCTTCGCTGTGAGGGCCGGGCGGGGGCATGCTGGGAGCTGTAGTCCTCCTGTGTTAGGGCTACACCTCTCAGCATTACTATACTGTAGGTCACCACAGGGATGGCTGCCATTATCGGGGTGAGCCCTCAGTATGTGATCAGTGTGAACTGGGCCAATGCAGAGACAAGGCCTATCTGTGCTATCCTCATCTTACAGGGGAGCAGCGCCACCTGGTGCTAGAGACCAGCACTGAAGAATAAGGCGGCGTTCACATCTCTGCTGCGGATTCCGGATGGTCTGCTGCACAACGGACGAATCCCAAGAGACATCGGAAAAGGAACCCCCCAAACATTGTGGAAACACCCTGATAATATGGAAGCAGCGGCTGATATCACCGTTAGTGGCATATTAGTACATGGGAGGGGGAAAACGCTTGATGCCGGATGACACCCATAGCCGCCATCTGCAAAGCCGCCATTTTGGATTTAACTTTGGGAAGGGGGTCATGTGACATGTCAAGCACACAGAGAACTGCACAAGAAAAACCATGGTGTGCTCATTTTTAATGTAGCTTTATTCATGTTTGAGTCGACACATCTTAGAGGGTAACCAGTGAGGAGCGGACAGACATAGAAAAGGGATGAGGGCTGCAAATGGGGGTAACAACAGGACACGCTAAAGTGCTAATAAATTTCCCATTTGCTACCAAGGTTAGAAACAGTGCTATGGCCAAATATTTCAAGTGTGGGTGGAGTTAGGCATGTTCAGACAGTTAGGCAACTAAGTGGGTATCTGGTGGTTACCCTCCTCCTATTTGTGGGTAAGAGCCTGGGGGTGACCTTCCTCCTAATTGTGGGTAAGAGCCTGGGGGTGACCTTCCTCCTATTTGTGGGTAAGAGCCTAGGGGTGACCTTCCTCCTATTTGTGGTTAAGAGCCTGGTGGTGACCTTCCTCCTAATTGTGGGTAAGAGCCTGGTGGTGATCCTCCTCCTAATTGTGGGTAAGAGCCTGGTGGTGATCCTCCTCCTATTTGTGGGTAAGAGCCTGGTGGTGATCCTCCTCCTATTTGTGGGTAAGAGCCTGGTGGTGATCCTCCTCCTAATTGTGGGTAAGAGCCTGGTGGTGATCCTCCTCCTAATTGTGGGTAAGAGCCTGGTGGTGATCCTCCTCCTATTTGTGGGTAAGAGCCTGGTGGTGACCTTCCTCCTAATTGTGGGTAAGAGCCTGGTGGTGACCTTCCTCCTAATTGTGGGTAAGAGCCTAGTGGTGACCATCCCCCTAATTGTGGGTAAGAGCCTGGTAGTGACCCTCCCCCTAATTGTGGGTAAGAGCCTAGTGGTGACCATCCCCCTAATTGTGGGTAAGAGCCTGGTGGTGACCCTCCCCCTAATTGTGGGTAAGAGCCTGGTGGTGACCCTTCCCCTAATTGTGGGTAAGAGCCTGGCGGTGACCCTCCCCCTAATTGTGGGTAAGAGCCTAGTGGTGATCCTCCTTCTATTTGTGGGTATAAGCCTGGTGTTGACCCTTCCCTAATTGTGGGTAAGAGCCTGGGGGTGACCTTCCTCCTATTTGTGGGTAAGAGCCTGGTGGTGACCCTCCCCCTAATTGTGGGTAAGAGCCAGGTGGTGACCCTCCTCCTAATTGTGGTATGCTGGGAGTTGTTCAGCACGAGGAGGTATGCTGAGAGTTGTGTCAGGAGGCTGCTGCTGTACAACTGCAACTCCCAACATATCTCTTTGTGCACTACAACTGCCACCAATCATCTAGTTATTCTGTATCCTGTATTTTGGGAGACCCCTTTGAGTCTGTGGAGGCTGCAATGCAGTTATTGCCCACATGGTATTTAAATATGTAAAAACCAAGCAACAAATAACCATACCGCAGCATGTGAACACAGCAGCAATTGGCCAGTAACTTGTTTCATATCAATTATTGCAAATGATCCGGATAATTATAGGATTGTTATATATACTGTAAGTGTCTGTATATATTGTGGCACTGCAGAGGGTTGGCACAATGTACATGGGGGGGACTGCCACAGAATATTCAGACACTGCAATGCCATAGAGGGGACAGAGATAGGAGACAGAGAGAAAGAGGAAACAGATAGATAGGATATAGATATAGAGAGATAGATATAAGGGTGCTGATCTGCGGAGACAACGTCAGGACAGGTATAGAGAAGGACTATGTCACCTCCGATGGTAACACAATCATCCTAAGAGTTGACCTCTACTCCTCAGACTCCACAAAGACAGTACGGAACAGCTATGACAGGACTGTTAACAAGAGTGGGAAAAAACTGCTGAACCTGTGCCGGAGCCTGGGACTGTACATTATGAACGGGCGTATCAGGGGCAACTGTTTAGGGCGATTTATGGTAAACTCCCACGTGAGCAATAGTGTGGTGGACATCAACTTCTCATAGTCACTCCTGACACACACCTCTCAGACCATAACCAGATCCTGCTGTACATGAGATCCACCAAGAGACCATCCACACAGCCCTGCCACACAGGTCTCTACAACCTGCTACCGTCCTTTAAAGGCGCAGACAATCTGCCACTAAATATACCAATGCAACCATTTGAGTAGAAATTAAAGGAATGCTCGAAAACTTTCACAGCAACACCTATCAGCCAAACCGACAAGGTGTCACTCTGGCAGTGAGGGACTTTAACAAGAATCCTGTACACAATGGCAGAACTAGCAGACCTCGAATAAACCACCGAGACCCTCTAATAAAGAGTCCCAGAAATGGTTTGACAAGGAATGTGAGGCCCTACGTCACTCCCTAAGGACAGCCTCAAACAAAAAGCACAGACCCCAATGACAAGACTGCGAGGGAAGCCTATGACACCCTACAGAGGAAATACAAGTGCACCCTCAGAGAGAAAAAACAAAGCTACCTCTCCCACAAGATCCAACACCTTAAGGACTCATTCTGGGAGACCTGGCATCATATCGGCACAAAGCTCAAGAAAAACTCTCTCCATGTACAAAATGGCACCATCTGGCCCAACTACTTTAGGGACCCCTACAAAAACATCCCTGAAGAACAAACCCAGGAACAAGAAATCACAAAAAAACTGAGGCACATGGAAGAGGCAATCAAGGACTCTCAAACCCCCTGGACTGGCCGTTCACCACACAGTAAATTCAGGAGAACATCACTCTACTTAGATGCAGAAAGGCCAGTGGTGCTGACGGCATCCCGCCCAAGATGCTGAAATACAGCCCGCCAGACATCCACGCTGCACTGGCTAAACTGTTCACCCTCATCCTGAGCTCCGGACAGTTCCCACAAAACTGGAACCGAGACATCATAACCCCTATCCTTAAAAGTGGGGACAAATACGACCCGTCAAACCACCATAGGATCTGAGTGAGCAGCAATCTGGGGAAGCTATTCAGCGGCATCATCAACAGAAGAGACTTCACCTTCCTCACACAGCATCAGGTCCTCAGTAAAAGTCAAGCCGGGTTCATTCCGAACCACCGCACCACCGACCACATCTACACCCTACACAGCCTCATAAAGACCCACGTCCACAACACCAAATGGGGAAAGATCTTCTCCTGTTTTGTGGACTTTAGGAAGGCGTAAGTGTGGCACCCGGGCTTATTCCTAAAACTCCTGCAGAGTGGG
This sequence comes from Dendropsophus ebraccatus, assembly GCF_027789765.1. Lineage (NCBI taxonomy): Eukaryota > Metazoa > Chordata > Amphibia > Anura > Hylidae > Dendropsophus > Dendropsophus ebraccatus. The sequence goes on along the minus strand of NC_091466.1, from coordinate 5,201,761 downwards.
ATAGGAGGGAGGACATATGATGTCATCAAGAGCTCATACACTGGGAACCAATGCAGCGTGAAGGTGAACGGCAAGAGGACGGCATATTTCCAGCAGGGGCGAGAAGTCAGACAGGGCTGCAGCCTGAGCCCAACATCTACGTCAACGAACTGGCTGCAGCTCTGGAGGAATCCTCAGCACCCGGCCTCCTCCTGCATCACCGTGAGGTGAAGTCCCTGCTGTACGCTGATGACCTCCTGCTGTTGTCCCCCACAGAGAGCAGCCTCTAAGAAAGCCTGTCAGTCCTGGAGAAATTCAGCAATACATGGGCACTACCTGTCAACTCTAAGAAGACCAAGATCGTGGTGTTCCAGAGGAAGGGTCAGAAAAAAGCCTCCATCCTCTCCTTCACACTAAATGGGTCAGTACTGGAGGAAACCAGCAGCTATGCGTACCTGGGCCTGGAACTCAACCAATCAGGAGCTTCAAGTCTGCAATAGAGGTCCTCAAAGGAAAAGCCAGCATAACCTTCTATGCCATACAAGAGCGACTGTACCACCTCAAACCACCGGTGAGGGTCTGGCTAAAAATCTTTGATGCCATCATTGCCCCAATCCTGCTTTATGGCAGTGAGCTTTGGGGTCCGGCCACTTACCCAGACCAGTCAAAATGGGATTCAAGACCAAAAGAGACCTTACATCTGGAGTTCTGCAAGTACCTCCTCCAGGTTTATCGCAGCACCTCCAACATGGTGTGTTGGGCAGATTCCCACTATGGCTCCAGGTGCAGAAAAGGGCGCTGTCATTCTGGGCTCACATATAGAGAAGCAGCCCAGACTCCTATCACCACAAAGCCTCCCTGAGCCATGGAGCCCAATGTGTCCTCCAACAGGGAATCCACCACCAGTCCAGCCAAACCCCACAACATGCCCTGACAAAAGCCCAAATAAAGGGGGTGATAGAGAGCTACCAGGGGCAATATACAGAGGAATGGAGGAGAGCAATAAGTAACTCCCAGAAACTCACCATTCACCAGTCACTGCAGAGAGACTACACCATGGCGCCATACCTAGAGAGGCTGCACCACCCCAAACACAGGCAGACCCTAAGGGCCCTATTACACTGGATTATCGTGCGTTAAATTGTTCGAATTTAAGCGATAATCGTTCTGTGTAATTGCAGGCAACGGTCGAAAAATTGCTCTTATGTTGTTCATTTAGATCTGAACCTATATTATCGTAAATCGTTCGCTGTAATTCCACATTCGTTCGCTCAAGTTCCGCGTTTTTTTCACTAATCGTTCAGTGTAATAGCACATTGTTTATTGTTTGTCTGGTATCAGAAGGAATAAACAATCATAACTACCGATTATTGTTCTGTTGTACATAAAAAGGGAACAGTGGCACTGCATGTGCAGGCGGATTAACGCTGTGAGATGTGTATGTGCAACTTCGCACAAATGCACACTTACCTGGTTAGGTTGTACGTATTAGGCACGACTCTAATGCCTGATGAAGAGGGTGGTTAACCCTTGAAACGCGTAGCAATAAAGAACACATCTGAATGGCAAGAATACTGGTAATCTCTGCATCTTGATTGAAGTGGAGTGACTGTGCCTGGAGGTTTGAGCGCCAAGGAATCCACCATTGTTGCAAGGTTATTTGGATTATTGTTCTGTGTTATATGGTGAACAATTTTAGGTTAACGATAAACAATCTTGTTTGCAATCGTTTATAGTTAGTCATTAAAAATCGCTCAGTGTAATAGGACCCTAAGCCTCTATAGACTGAGCACCCACAGCCTGGAGACGGGGCGGCACAGACAGACATACAAGCCACGGGAGAGCCGACTGTGCGGGCACTGTGAGCAGGGGGCCCTGGAGGATGAGGACTACTTCTTACTACACTGCAGCATATACTCATCCACCAGGGTCACCAACTTCCAGAGACTCTTCACCATCATCCTGGACTTTACCTCCATAGATGAGGAGAGGAAACTCCACATTCTGCTGGGGGAAGAGGAGGCCACCCTGGAAGTAGCTGCCCAGTATGTCTCCGCCTGCCACCAGCTAAGAGGATCATAAGGGCCCTATTCCACGGGATGATTATCGTTCGCATAATCGTTAAAGATAAACGATCCAGACGACCGCTATTATTAAAGACCTAAAATCGTTCACCCATTTACATGGAAAGATAATAGTTACTTATGATCATTCTTGCGGTCGTCTTGTCGTCACTATTGCGTTTGTCACTACTGCAAACGACTTCTTATTCAATGTGAACGATTTGTGAACGAGCAACGATAAAAATAGGTCCAGGTCTTATTGAACGATCAACGATTTTTCGTTCGGTCATTAGTCGTTAACTGCTATTCAACCGAACGATTATCGTTTAGATTCAAACGATTTAACGATAATCGTCCGGTGGAATAGGGCCCTAAGACACCATGGACTGTTATACAGCCTATTATACCCCATATCCACCCTCCTCCTCACATGACCCCCCTCTCCCCCACACCCCATCTATTATACTCTTTTGCTTGGGCAATGCTAAATGTTTATTTTGGACCTGCCAATAAAGCTTTTTTGAATTGATAGATAGATAGATAGGAAATAAAGGGTAGATGTGAAAATGGCCGGAAACTCACACTGACTGATGGACACAAGGTAAAAAGCCAGAGAAAACTAATACTGTAATTAAACAGGCAGATAGGTGATAGAAAGAGGGAGAGAAAAGACTCCTCAGGCTTACAGCAGGGGATCCTGGAGGAGACACACAGGCCGGGCAGAGGTCACCACACTGCCCGGGAAGCACGGCCTGTGCTATGGAGAACTCTGCCGCAGCTGCCTCACGTACAGGCAATGATTTATGTCACGACGACCCTTCCGGGCTGCGGGCAGCTGCAGCGTTCTCTTCAGGCTCCCTGCTCCCCGCTCAGTGTGACGAACTGATTTCCCCTGGATGCTATCTGCACTGGAATGCTGTATTTAACAAAATGAAGGCTGCACAGCCCGCAGAGGGTAATCAGCAGGTTAAATCCCCCCTATAGCCCCAGCCGGTCCCCCAGTCACCCCCACATTACTGATGTCCACACTAGCAGGATCCTGACAGCCCCGGCCAGCCTCCCCCATCTTACAGCCGTGCTGGATATTGTAGTGGCCTCATCTTCTCTTCAGCGGGCCCCGCTCCATATGCAGTGTACCCCTGCTGTATATGTAGTGGCTCGGGAAGGGGTTAAATGCCGCTGTCAGTTGTGACAGCTGCATGTACACAGTAAAATAGCTATATGAATTTGGCACCGAAGGGAGAGGAGGGTGGGTGAGCTCAGGAGGTGACCGCAGGGGGCCAGGGCCGGCTGCATTCCCCGCTCTATATAAGGAAAATACTGGCACCAAACCGTATTTTTGCCCAAAATATTGATAGCAGTATCGATATTCCGGTGCATCACTAATATATATATATATATATATATGTATATTTTATTACTTTAAAATTGCAGTGACTGAGTGACTGATACTTCGGTGTTCAGCAGTGTGGAGAACAGCGGTGAGGAGGCAGACAATGCCATGGGGTGATGACAAGGTCCTGAACCTCGCTTAGGGTCTGTTCACACGTACAGACTCGCTGCGTATTTATCGCTGCTAGTTTCTCGCACATAAATCCAGTGATACTGATTGCTATTAAGTCAATGTATGTGTATTCTCGTTGCGTGTTTGGTGCGATTTTTACATGCGAGTTATGATTTTCACAGGCAAGTTCAACACCACAAAAAACACAGCTACTTTCATGCGAGTTCTGTGCAAGTTTTACACAGCGAGTCTGTACGTGTGAACAGACCCTTAGCCTGAGAACCATGACAGTCTGGAGGAAGAAGTGGTGGACAAACAGCCCCAGCAGCCCATAACCAGATAGTACAGGCCACAGGGCCCCATAACCAGATAGTACAGGCCACAGGGCCCCATAACCAGATAGTACAGGCCACAGGGCCCCATAACCAGATAGTACAGGCCACAGGGCCCCATAACCAGATAGTACAGGCCACAGGGCCCCATAACCAGATAGTACAGGCCACAGGGCCCCATAACCAGATAGTACAGGCCACAGGGCCCCATAACCAGATAGTACAGGCCACTGGGCCCCATAACCAGATAGTACAGGCCACAGGGCCCCATAACCAGATAGTACAGGCCACAGGGCCCCATAACCAGATAGTACAGGCCACAGGGCCCCATAACCAGATAGTACAGGCCACAGGGCCCCATAACCAGATAGTACAGGCCACAGGGCCCCATAACCAGATAGTACAGGCCACAGGGCCCCATAACCAGATAGTACAGGCCACAGGGCCCCATAACCAGATAGTACAGGCCACTGGGCCCCATAACCAGATAGTACAGGCCACAGGGCCCCATAACCAGATAGTACAGGCCACAGGGCCCCATAACCAGATAGTACAGGCCACAGGGCCCCATAACCAGATAGTACAGGCCACAGGGCCCCATAACCAGATAGTACAGGCCACAGGGCCCCATAACCAGATAGTACAGGCCACAGGGCCCCATAACCAGATAGTACAGGCCACTTCTGAGAAAGAAGCATCTCTTCTGGCAGCAAGACGCAAGTGGTTTGCACATTGTGCCGCCAGGAAGGGGTAGACTGCTTAAAAGGGAAGGAAACTGGGGGAAACTGGGACACAGAAGAAAGAAAAAAAAAAAAAGGACAAAATTGGTCAGCTCTCCTAGAACACTGTTCACACTAGGCAGGAGCACGTTGCTATGGCTGAAGTTGCAAACACACAAAAACGCAGAAAAATGCAACAGCAAGATACAGACACACCATAGACATGAGAATAGTTAAAAGCAGCCCCCCCCCCCCAACTGCCAAAAAAACTCAAACAAAAATAATGAGTCTCTTGGTTACTATTTGCAAACAGTGTAAACTGCCTCACTACGATAAGGTGGACTCATATGGAGGCAGACCCTACATTGTAATGGCCTCTCCATGGCGTATAATACGCCTATGCTCTGGGCATGCAAGATCAGTCTAATACCTGCAAAAATAATTGCACCACCTGGTTGGGACAGGTGGAGTGCACGACCAAGTACAGGCAGCCACTCCCCCATCTGGAACACAGGAAAAAAAAAAAGGTGGTGCAATTATTTTTGCAGGTATAAGACGGATCTTGCATGCCCAGAGCATAGGCGTATTACACGCCATGGAGAGGCCATTACAATGTAGGGTCTGCCTCGATATGAGTCCACCGTACCGTGGTGAGGCAGTTTACACTGTTTGCAAATAGTAACCAAGAGACTCATTATTTTTGTGGGAGTTTTTTTAGCAGTTGGGGGGGGGGGGGGGGGCTGCTTTTAAAACTTTCATGTCTGTGGTGGGGCTGTATCTTGCTGTTGCATTTTCCTGTTTTTATATAACTGGGGTAGTGATAGCTAACAAATCGGGTCGGGGGAAGTACTGAAACACATAACAGGGTCCGGGTCCTTAATTCATCAAGAGTTTTAGGTCTATTTTTAGGTAAATTATTGAATTTTTCCCCCATTTTTGATCTGAGTTTTATTTATGAACCAGCATACAAAACACATTTTTAAATGCGACTTTTTTGACTGTCTGTTTTGAGCATTCACCCACAAGTTCCCATAATCTGGGATTAGCGCTCACTTCATCATTTGCGACTTTCAAAAGTCACAGAAACAGGTGAAGGCCGACATCCAGCCAGTACCAGGGGAAGGCCCTTGTGCAGTCTTTGGGACTTTTTACTTGGATGCAGTCACTATGGCAGGGCCGCACACATTAGATTCCTTAGTAAACATCCCCTATGTGCTCACAATGGGGGCTCATGCCAAACCCATCACTATCCATGCATGTGTGCTCTGACCCTCTTCTGGATCAGCGTTCTACAGCTTCCCAAGTCATTGTGTAAGCCAAATGGCCATCACCCATTCTGGAAGGTAAAACTCTTGTGTGGAGGAGCTTAGGGCTGAAAGCCTTTTTAACTTTGGGCAGCTCGAATCCATGCACACAGTCATATCCAGCATCTTTTTATAAGAGAAAGTGAAGGTCTGACTGGTACTTGCTCCAAAGCAGTGATGAGGTCCTAAACCCCGCATGAGACCAGATAGCGAGGTGGTAGACACGCAGGCACAGCTGGGAGGCTGGTACTGGCCCTGGCACAGACTAAGGACACCAAAGCAGCTCAGGGCTCTATGGTGCTTGAGGGAAAGTGCTGATGACAAGACTCTAGTGGATTGCAGAGGACATAGGAGAGAGTTCCTCCCAGGAGAGGTTGTCCTCTCCTCTGGGCTCATATGCTAATGTTCCTGCACAACCACCACAGAGTTGCCCTCAATCTGACAAGTGCAAATTACTGGGTGCCCACCCTGCTGTATCGCCCTGTCTCCTCCCCGCCCGCCCGCCCATCAGGAGAGCGGAGGATCTGGCAGGACTACGCCAGGGGTGCAATCATAGTAAATGTCCCCCTGTGTCCTAACATCTGTCAGAGGAGCGTCATCAGAAGGAAATAAAAGCGCACGCTGGTATATGCGCTACCGGCTCAGGTCCCATCTGAGAGCGCACGCTGAATGGAAGCACGAGGCTGAGGAGAAAGTGGGAAATGCAGCTTGTAAGAGAAGGTTAGCAAGGAGGCAATGTGGAAAGCCCTCCCGAGTTCTCCAATCCCCACCACCAGCTGATGAGGCCTGTATTAGCAGCAGGCAGGGTATAAGGCTGTATGAGTACACACGTCTCCTGGTACCGATTGATGGCTCTTCCCCGCTCATCACCATTCTACATGGCAATTCTGGCCACAACACAGCAGCTAAGGATCGCTATATAGCAACTAATGGGATAAAAGGAACAGTATTAAACATGGTGGCAGCTAGAAATTGGCAAGTACCAGGTCACAATGACAGCCACAAACACCCTAACCTCATTGAGTGTAGTATTACACCAAGCAATTACTGGCCGTTCTGGTGTAATAGGTCATGCTAACGATCAGCTGACATGCATGATGTCAGACGATTGTTGTCTTAAAACGGTCATATCATCGGCGGTCTGCTGGCAGTCACTCCATGTAATAGAATTATCCGGGCAGCCCCTTCCCCACTGAATGTAATAGCACAGACAGCCAGCGGGGAGCGAGCGCTAACCTGGCAGGTCAGTACATCAGAACTAGAGATGAGGAAACTTACAGGAAAAATGAAGCAAAGCACTTTGTTAGCTCAGCAGTCGGCTTATTCACCTGGCACGTTTTAAACTCTGTGCCACTCCGCTCACCTGGAAAAGCCAGATCCAGTCCTGGGAAACTTCTCCCATTTTCCCAGAACTGAATGCAGCTTTTCCAGGAACCCGGGAGCGGAGCGGCAGAGTTCAAGTAGCTTCTACTTGCAAATGTTTGTAGGTCACTTGACATTAGTGATGTCACGATACCAGAATTTTGAGTTCGATACCAATACCAACTTTTTTTTTTCAATATTCGATACTTAATTTTATTTAAAAAAAAAAACAAAAAAAAACACACACAAGTCCCGTACGGACCATATTACTTTAAAGTTTGCATTATTTAAAATAAATGTTCTTAAAAAAATTGCCCTATTCTCACTCCTAACACTTTTTTATCTTTTAGCCTGCATGGCTGTGGGGTGATCTGTAGTTTTATTTAGTAGCACGTTTTTATGTGGTACTGAATTTGGTGGTTTCTCCACTTGCACCATTTACCGTGCGTCATCAGGAAGGTGATAATCTTATAATATGCACAATAACACTTCAGCTATCAGGGCGATAATGGGGGCTATAGTCATGTAACACTTCAGCTATCAGGGATGATGGGGGTTGTAGTCATGTAACACACTTCAGCTATCAGGGATGATGGGGGTTGTAGTCATGTAACACACACTTCAGCTATCAGAGATGATGGGGGTTGTATTCATGTAACACACACTTCAGCTATCAGGGATGATGGGGGTTGTAGTCATGTAACACACTTCAGCTATCAGGGATGATGGGGGTTGTAGTCATGTAATACACACTTCAGCTATCAGGGATGATGGGGGTTGTAGTCATGTAATACACACTTCAGCTATCAGGGATGATGGGGGTTGTAGTCATGTAATACACACTTCAGCTATCAGGGATGATGGGGGTTGTAGTCATGTAACACACACTTCAGCTATCAGGGATGATGGGGGTTGTAGTCATATAACATACTTCAGCTATCAGTGATGATGGGAACTGTAGTCATGTAACACACTTCAGCTATCAGGGATGATGGGGGTTGTAGTCATGTAACACTTCAGCTATCAGGGATGAAGGGGGTTAGTGTCATGTAACACACTTCAGCTATCAGGGATGATGGTTGTTGTAGTCATATAACATACTTCAGCTATCAGTGATGATGGGAACTGTAGTCATGTAACACACACTTCAGCTATCAGGGATGATGGGGGTTGTAGTCATGTAACACACACATCAGCTATCAGGGATGATGGGGACTGTAGTTGCACTATTCCAGCTGGATTCGGGCAGCAGAGTAATGTGCAGGCTACCAGGCCGACCTTTTGCTCACCCCCCACATTGCTGATGCCGGGCCAGGGCGTGTCCTGACGGCCCCCACCTCACAGCCATCCACCTCCTGTCAGATCTCCTCCTCACCCTCCCCCGGACCGTGCAGCTCTCAGCCTCTCTCTTCCCTCTCCTGCCGCCGAAGCTGCTCTGTAATTCTATACTGACCCAGGACCCCGCAGCTCTTGTCAGATACTCACCGGGCCCAGCTCTGTCTCATGCCTGGTGCCTGAGAAGGGGGGAAAGCTCATGCCGCTCCTCATCTTATTCCATAAGACCTCAGCACTATCGCAGCTGCCAAGCCCTGCAGTGGCACACACGTGTCCCCGGTGTTGGCGGTGTCCCCCGCAGCGATGTGAGAGGCAGGAATGGCCGGCGGCAGCTGCTTGGTGCGCGGAAGATCGGGGTCCCAGGTCTGTATTCGCAGGGGTGGCACAGAGAGAACATGACAGGCGCTCAGGCAGCCGCCTGTCATGTTCTCTACACTATACTCTGTTAAACTACGCTATTTTGTAGTTTAACAGAGTATCGATACCAGGAAGTCCTGTTTTTTTGCCCCGAAAATTGATAGTAGTATCGATTTTTCGGTGCATCATGCATCCCTACTTGACATCACCATATGGTTAGGTGAAGTTAGAAGAGGATGTGGTCACCACAGGCTATAGAGTTGTTTCTCAACTATTCCCACTCCCCCATCTGCCATGGTGATACAGTCAGGTGGTCACAATACAAATGAGAGGTTTGGCTCATCCATCCGCACTAATAGAGATCAATTATTTTTTTCATCTATATCAATGCAGCAAGTCAGGGAGGTCCGGTAAGCGATCAGTGCCACAGCATCCCCCTTGATATCCCCCGATCAGTAACAGCAGCTCGGGTACAGACTGTATAGTGTTTAATGATGGCTGCACAGTAATACACACAATGCTGCAGGCCATACGCCTGTGGACAGATCTGTATCCTGGGGCCGTCACAAAGACGTACATAAACTGAAATACACGCGGCACCCCACAGACTGCAGGTGTATGCGGCCAAACGTCACCATGAACATGAGCGGCACATGAAGGCCCAGCCGCACATAACCCGCTCTCTGCTGGCAGCTGATCCCCATAGAAGAGGGGGGTGATGTGGCGTCTCCATACGAGTCATAAAACAGAATTGAAAAAAAAAAAAAAAAAAAAAAAGCACAAAAAGTCCTAAGATAAAAAAGAGGAACTCTAAAACGAGGTGATGAGCCGCTGCCAATCCAGACGGACGCTAGGAGATCACAGTCCCTTCCATAAAAAGATCTCATTGTATCAGTCATTGGATTCAGGGTCGGCCTGAGCCATGTAAGCATCCAGCTCAGCGTCCAGGTGACCTTTAGTCTTGGACATGTAGGCGTCCAGCTGGTTGTCGAGCTGCTCTCTGGTTAGCGCGGGCCGCATCGCTCCTCTTCCTCTACCGCGGCCTCTCCCTCTCCCAAAGCCACCTCGGCCCCGAGCCAACACTCCTCCTCGGCCTGTGAAGAGAAGGATATCATCACCGACATGGTACATAGGACATAGAAACCTAACATTTCAAAACAAAGAAAATAGTATTAGTCTTACCGGTAAGACGTTTTCTCCGAAACCTTCACGACGGCACCACAGGAGTTACTCATGCCCTAGTGCCCTAGGGACAGGAAAAGCACAAACACGAGAGGTTAAAGGGAACCAATCACGAACAAAACGTCCATAAAGCTAAGGAAATGTGCTGGTACATCAGCCAGCATGCTTCCTAAACATCCCCCTGTACCCCCCGTGATCCCCTCTATTAGTCAGTATTCGTACTTTGATTAAGTCCCGCGCTGTATGTAAATCTCCGCCAAGTAGTCACGGTGGGCGGATTTAGTCATTGTCCTGGGCGGCAAGAGGCGCTGTAATCACGCCCACAGGGGCGTGATTAAAAGTCGTGTGTTCTAATAGAGGGGATCACGGGGGGTACAGGGGGATGTTTAGGAAGCGTGCTGGCTGATGTACCAGCACGTTTTCTTAGCTTTATGGACGTTTTTTTTTCGTGATTGGTTCCCTTTAAAAGCCCCTCCCTACTAGCACCAGTGCATTATAACAATTTCTGAGCACCACGTGAGTATTATATTCAGCAATACAATATAGGGAGGGATGTTGGTGCAGTCGTGAAGGTTTCGGAGAAAACGTCTTACCGGTAAGACTAATACTATTTTCTCTCCTCACCTTCACGACGGCACCACAGGAAAAATACCAACAATTTCCCCTAGGGCGGGGCCACATCCTGAAGACCTTTCTTCCCAAACCAGGTCTTCACTGAGCTGAAACTGCCAACCACGATGCATGGCAATAGTAGTAGACCAGGTGATAGCTCTGCAATCTGATCTAAAGATGTGTAAGCCTTCTCCGCCCAAGAAGTGAACGCAGCCCTGAATTAAAGGGTCTTGATACATAAAAGGTAAAAGGTAAGTCCTATACCTATGCTTCCATACAGCATTCCGGATTCCACCAGCTAGAAACTGCTGGAAATCTCTTCAGTATATTCTTCCTCTGGAATTGAATAAAGATCAATCCAGGTGTTAAGGATTCCAGGAACTATATTACAGTTTCCCTACGGTCCAGGAATAAAATTTCCATCCTTAATCATCTGTTGATACAGAATGATCATAAGATTAAGAAAGATGACACCACCACGGAAACAAATCGGGATAGGTGTGACACTATTCTGTCCCCCTGGAAAAGACAGTAAGAGTCACGCATAGTCAGTGTGCGGGTCTCAGATTCGTCTTATCTAAGATTATGGTCACAGGATGGCTGTCTTGTAGAACAGGAACTTGGGACTGTACTCCAAATAGGTTTGGAAGGAAGACGATTAAGGTCTTCAAGTACAATGTTAAAATCCCAAGGGAAATGTCGATTAAAAGTAGGATTCCTGTTTAAAAGCATTCCTCATAAGTTCTAAACGCATCTATGATTCCTGATAAATATAATGATAAATAGCAGATATATGGATACAATGATTAATTGCAATGATATATGATAATAGCAGATGATATCATAATGATTAATAGCAGATATATGATATAATGATAAATAACAGAATATGTGATATATGATAAATAGCAGATGATATAGCATATAATAATAAATAACAGATAAGGTTGCAACATGCACCTTAAGAGTGGCCGACTTGAGACCTTCAGATACACTCACCGGCCACTTTATTAGGTACACCTGTCCAACTGCACGTTACCACTTAATTTCTAATCAGCCAATCACATGACGGCAACTCAGTGCATTCAGGCATGTAGACATGGTCAAGACAATCTCCTGCAGTTCAAACCGAGCATCAGTATGGGGAAGAAAGGTGATTTGAGGGCCTTTGAACGTGGCATAGTTGCTGGTACCAGAAGGGCTGGTCTGAGTATTTCAGGAACTGCTGATCTACTGGGATTTTCACGCACAACCATCTCTAGGGTTTGCAGAGAATGGTCCGAAAAAGAAAAACCATCCAGTGAGCGGCAGTTCTGCGGGCGGAAATGCCTTGTTGATGCCAGAGGTCAGAGGAGAATGGGCAGACTGGTTTGAGCTGATAGAAAGGCAACAGTGACTCAAATAGCCAACCGTTACACCCAAGGTAGGCCGAAGAGCATCTCTGAACGCACAGTACGGCCAACTCTGAGGCAGATGGGCTACAGCAGCAGAAGACCACACCGGGGGCCACTCCGCTCAGCTAAGAACAGGAAACTGAGGCTACAATTTGCATAAGCTCATCGAAATTGGACAGTAGAAGATTGGAAAAACGTTGCCTGGTCTGATGAGTCCCGATTTCTGCTGCGACATTCGGATGGTAGGGTCAGAATTTGGAGTCAACAACATGAAAGCATGGATCCATCCTGCCTTGTATCAACAGCTCAGGCTGGTGGTGTCATGGTGTGGGGAATATTTTCTTGGCACTCTTTGGGCCCCTTGGTACCAATTGAGCATGGTTGCAACGCCACAGCCTACCTGAGTATTGTTGCTGACCATGTCCATCCCTTTATGACCACAATGGACCCAACATCTGATGGCTACTTTCAGCAGGATAATGCGCCATGTCATAAAGCTAGAATCATCTCAGACTGGTTTCTTGAACATGACAATGAGGTCACTGTACTCCAATGGCCTCCACAGTCACCAGATCTCAATCCAATAGAGCATCTTTGGGATGTGGTGGAACGGGAGATTGGCATCATGGATGTGCAGCCGACAAATCTGCGGCAACTGTGTGATGCCATCATGTCAATATGGACCAAAATCTCTGAGGAAGCTTCCAGCACCTTGTTGTATCTATGCCACCAAGAATTGAGGCAGTTCTGGAGGCAAAAGGGGGTCCAACCCGTTACTAGCATGGTGTACCTAATAAAGTGGCCGGTGAGTGTATATCCTAGAAGAGAATGGCCTCGTATTCTCCTAGACTGTAGGAATCACAGCCTCATAGAGGCCTCTGATCCTTACATATAACAGACTCAGGATTCAGGTAGACATCTTGAGTCTTGACAGATCCGGACGGAACTGGTCCCTGAAGAAGTAGAAGGCTCAAATCCAAAAGTAGAAGAGCCCTCATAGCATCCTATAGATTAAGTTGAGTAGTAGACTACATAGATTCCATCTTGAATCCTCTGTATCAGATAAATTTTGATGGGTTCCAGGTTCATACTAAGCCTGTATGTTCTGTTCACTTACTAAATAAGGAATAGCTGAAAAGTGCCCCTTCTCTAACCCTGGCACTGGGACAGAGGTCACAACACAGGGCTTTATCAGCTTCTAGACACTGTAGAAGAGTCCTGATTAAAAGGAGCTGAGAAGGTAGGTGGACTAGGAAACATTTGGGGGAGATGACGACTATATTGAAGTCCTGGAGAATAAGGTCCAAGATTCAGCAGACTTGGGTGACACACATCCAAGCCTCCTGAACTCCAGAATCTCCCCCCACCTCCAGGATAGTGACCTGGTGTAGTCCTGGGAGAGGTCCATAGACCTCCCTCCTATAATGGTCCTGAATTTTATGGTGCTACATTGAACCCATACTTCTTAACTACTGAAGGTCTATAAAAACAGAAGAATTTTCCAGATACTATCAAGGGCAGACTGAAGACTTTTTTTTTTTTTGTGACTTATGGCAGAAAAGGTAGAACCCAATTCCTGGCAACCATACGGACCATCACTGCTGAGGAATCAGCCAAGAAGGCTAAGGAATCGCTACAAAAGAAAAGACACATCAATAATGTGTTCCCGAGGGAATATATAATTTTATTTTGATGGTCGTCTGATTGATTCCCATATGTACTACACAAGAATACACGTAGCAGCAACCTCTCACAAGAGAAAAGTAACAGTCTATAGGACTTGTACCAATCCTCCTGGCCTCAGTTGAAGAGCCTACAAATGGCAAGGCGATTACTACCACCTGGGTGTCTTCCCAGGTTTTGTTAATCATCAGTGATGAGGGCCTGAAATGTCTGCTGAATAGGAAACTAGCTTCCGCATGCTAAGACGAGCAAACAACTCATCTCCAATAGATCACACCTCTTGTGTATCCTCCATGCCCAGTGGAAGTCTGACAGAGAGAAGGTAAGATCAAATGGGAAAATATATTCCCTAGACTCTGTATCAATCTGATAGAGCAGAGAAGCCTATAGATAAATTACTGGATTCAAATAGTTGAATCAGATAATGTACAAGACTCAAACCTAGAAGCAAAAAGGACAGGCCCTGTGACTCCTAGATTTTAACAGGTACCCCCAGTACGCTGAAAGCTTGTAAAGCCATAAGAAGGTATAGCAATCTGTGTAGCAGCTGCCATATCATCCTTCATTATCTGACCGAACAGATAGGAAGGAAGAACTGGCCTCTATAATGATGACATTAAAAACAGGATGTTTTATGTTCTTCCTAATGAAGGAGAGAGGCCTGCATAGTAACAGGTAAATCTCCTAACAGGAGTAGCTCCTTCTCACAAAAATAAAGCTAGGAGCAAAACCGCAAACGCCGACCACTAGGCCACAGCGCCTGCTACAGCACGACCAGTCCCGGGACGCGCGTATACAAAGGAGAGGCCCGGAGGTTGCAGCAACGGAAAACTCTCTGCGCGCCCCCGCCACGTCAGGGATGGCGCAAGGAGAACCAGCGGGCCATCCCTTACCCCACATCCGAAGATCAGCCAGCCGCCTCCCTGGGAAGGAAGGAGGTTAAACCCCGATCGATCCCTGCTGGTAAGGGGAAATAAATCTTCAAACAGGGGGATCTTCTCATCTTCACCATGGATCCCCGACCTCTCGTGCCTGCCCTACAGGGAGAGGAAAAGCACTGGTGCTAGCAGGAAGAGGAGGGGCTTTTAACCTCTCATGTTTGTGCTTTTCCTGTCCCTAGGGAATGAGTTAACTCCTGTGGTGCCATCGTGAAGGTGACAAGAGAAATACAGAGTGACTTAACTACATGACATCACAGGAACGCGAGAACCAATATAAGTGAAATCCAAGAGAGGTGCTGACAAGGACACAGATGTGGGCCTGCTCCATATTGCCAACCTCACATTGGTTCTGAATCTGCTGTCTGCGTCACCCCTGACCTCACAGAGGGTCCAAATCTCCTGACATCAGTAGAAGGTAAGAACTTACCTCGGCCACCCATTCCTCCTCGGCCCAGTGGTCCTCCTCTCATGAGGCCTCGGCCTGGACCTCCACGACCTCGGATGCCTCCTCTCCTCAGTCCCATTCTAGTCACACCACCTCGGCCTCTCAGGTTTTGACCTAGAAGATAAGGAAACACTATCAACACTTCAGAAATTAAACAAGAGTAAGGAAAGAGAACAATGGAGAGATGACCCACCTCGCATGACCATGGCGCCCCGCTGCATTCCTCTGCCTCCCCGGCCGACGCGCATGACTCCCCGCTGTGACCCCCGAAGTCCCATCCCAGCTCCGCGCATTCCACCGGCCCCTCGCTGAAGCCCTCCCACCGGTCTGCCTAATCGGGCCTGGATATTGCTCTTACCGAGCCGCTGCTTTAAACTCTAGCGGAAGAAATCAGACAAGTTACACATGTGGGAGTGACAGCAGATGCAGGACAGCCATATTATATACGCCACAAGCTGCTGCTGCCACCTCAGGTGCTCCAGTAAGTGTCCAACATGGTGGCCCCGGAGATCATGTGACTTAATACAGGCAGGATCAGATACACATTTTCAGATTTAAAGACAATTTAGTTTAGATTTGTGAACTTTCCTTCAAGGAACTAAGATTTCCTTAAAGGGGAAGTCCGGCACTGGGCCAAAAAATTATTCCGGGCTTGAGATGAGGGAACAGTCATTCACCTGATTCTGTGCCCACCCAGGGCCACATCCCAGTCCTGGACCTCAGCCGGCTGTCGTCTTAGCTCTCCTCTGGCTAGATTGATGGATTCTCTGGGGGGGGGGGGGGGGGGTGTCACTGATTGGTTGAGTGGGCTAAATCCCACCTGCCTATGACGTTCAACCTGGGCCATGATGTACCCGGAAACCAGGAGAAGAGGACACCCAGTGGGGTACAAGAGCCAAGTGGTGTGGCACCCCCTATGCAAAGGTGAGGACTTTGTCTTTAATTTCCCCTCCACCTCATGGACTTCTTGAAAGGCCAAATATGCATGTAACTGCGGCACTGGACCCATCACTTCTCATCTGCCAGAAGTATCATCCTGCAGTGTGTAAGGGCAGGAGACAAGGAACCCATCACACCCAGGCCACCATATTGTCGTCCCATCAATACTTCAGATGCCTAAAACCACTAAAAGCAAGCATCACACATCAGTAGTGGCTGTGCCTGGTATTACAGCTCTCAGCAACAATGATCCATTCAAGTTAACAGGACAGTAACATGCGGCTTAGGTAATAGGTCGGGCCTGAGAGCTGTAATTGAATACTGACTATCGTCATAAATAAATGGGCCTTTATCGCTGCACGTCTTGGCAGACGCCCTTCTGGGACCATATAGCAGCTCTGCATCCTAGCAGGGTATAGGCTGTATGGCATCTTCCACTTCTGTCTATAGATCTATACATCTTTATTCACATCCTCAGCTCTTTACACAATATCGCCATTTGCCTTTACAGGGTTAAGAATACCAAGGACAGCTAAGCCACTGCCAGACTCTTCTGGCAGCAGCTGAATTACCTCACAGGATTGGCAGGTTGAGATTCAGCACAGCCGATCATTTTCTACCCTGACACCTATCAGAGGACTGTCTGTGGGCCCCTATATACGGTGTATGGCCGGCAGGTTGTAGCGACGTCTAGGGTTTATGGCCATAGAATCTGAACGACAGCTGCAGAATTGTGACTGCAGCTCTGAATGAGACTCTTGTACAATACACAAGGAAGCCCTTAACTATGGCGGCTCAGACTATATCGAGCGATAGCCTAAAAGTAGTGTTACATTTTCAAAAGCTGGGGATCTGTTACAGTGCAGTAAAGCCTCATACAACACAGGACAAGCTATGTCAGGGATGGGGAATTTTAGGTCGGCCCTCCACTAACTGCAGCACTACAATTCCCATCATGCCTGGAGACCCAAAGCTTTAGCTATCCAGGCATGATGGGAACTGTACTTTTGCTACAGCTGGAGGGCCGAAGGATCCTCATCCCTGCGCTATATGAAAGGCCCAAGAGGGCTGGCCGTACGGAGTCACTACAATATACAGGATATTATACTGTGGCTGACTGGCTCTATATACTTCTATCCTAATAAGAAATGAAACATTAAAGGGGCGGACTACATGGCCCAGGTGGCCTTTTTCTGCCATCAATCTCCTATGCTCCCACATCCAGACAGGAGAGTTTAGATTGTGAGCCCTAATGGGGACAGAGGAATGACAGGCTATGTACAATGCTGCGGAACACGTTGGTGCTATATAAAGGGATCATCACAATCAGTCTACTCATACATTGTTCCAAACTCTCAGCTGTGAGAAGTATTGTATCATTCATCTCACCACATACATATTCACCTGGACGGCCCCCAAAGTCCATATGGCGGCCAGAACCCTAGGCCGGCCCCTGGAGGCGGAGTCTTACCTGCTTGAGTTTAAGAGCGGCTTGCACAGAGGGCCTGTTCTCCATCTGCTGTGCCAGTCTTCTGTTCCTGGCACTGGCCAGGCTCTGCTGCTGCACGGTGGCGCGGATATTCACGGGCATCGGCTGTTTGTTCTTCAGCATGTTAGTAAAGCTTAGAGGTCGAACAAAATGGGGGGAGGGTTTAAAATAAGATTCAACAGACACCAGCCGTCCCTCACGGCCCCCCAGGAGTTGTCACCATTTTGTTTACAGGGATCGGCGGCACACATGTTGCCCATCATCATCATCTATCCTCCGCAACTTCCACATATGCACAGCAATAAAAAGAGAGGAGACCTACGGTACAGAGTGACAGCAAAGCAGAGAAAGGGGACCCCCAAAATGACAGTGAGGAGGGGAGGGGGAGAGACAGCACATGATGTACAGGGGATAGTGACAGGAGGAGAGAGAGAGGGACGGAGCACACAAGGCGAGGAGGAGCTGAAAGGGGGCACATGGGAGGACGGAGGAGACAGCAAAGCAGACGCCTCTTACAAGACCCCAACACAGGGTCTCTGGGCAGGGAGGGTGACCCACATCATGCCTCTTACAGCTCTGACCACACGCCAGGTGTGTCAGCCTCGGGCACGGCAGCGGGCATCACGCAGCACAGGTAACATGCTACCAGGCTGCAGCCAGAACCCATGTATAACCAGGTGGAAGGGCGCCGCCCCCATCACTGTGTATGACCACCTCACCCTACTGACAAACTCCTCTCACAGTGTGACATGGCTGCCGCTCTCATCTATGGAGGCGCTGGGCACGGCCATACAAGGGGGCGCTCTACACTGGTATGTTACGCAGATGATGCTCAGCTTCCTCACCGCTCGTTCAGCGACAGCTTGGTGGTGCTCTTTAGCACAACTTTAGATGCTGACGGAGAGGCCATCCTTACTGCTGGACCACCTGTGAGAGAAAGAGCCAGAGTAAGGACCCCCTGTAGTCAGGATACTCCCTATAGTCTGTATAACCCCTCAAGATATCCACCATCACTCTGCACACCCCCTCACAGCCTGTACAAAACCCCCCATAGTCTGAACACAACCCCCCCATTCCCGCTACCACCAGTCGGCATAAGACCTCCAATAATCACCCAACCTTGCCCCTCCCTCGTATTCCCCAGCCTCCTCCCTCACACTGCCCCCCCCTGGATCCCCCAGCCTCCTCCTCCCTCACACTGCCCCCCCTGGATGCCCCAGCCTCCTCCTCCCTCACACTGCCCCCCCTGGATCCCCCAGCCTCCTCCTCCCTCACACTGCCCCCCCTGGATCCCCCAGCCTCCTCCTCCCTCACACTGCCCCCCCTGGATCCCCCAGCCTCCTCCTCCCTCACACTGCCCCCCCTGGATCCCCCAGCCTCTCCCCTCACACTGCCCCCCCTGTATCCCCAGCCTCCTCCTCCCTCACACTGCCCCCCCTGGATCCCCCAGCCTCCTCCTCCCTCACACTGCCCCCCCTGGATCCCCCAGCCTCCTCCTCCCTCACACTGCCCCCCCTGGATCCCCCAGCCTCTCCCCTCACACTGCCCCCTGTATGCCCCAGCCTCTCCCCCCTGTATCCCCCAGCCTCTCCCCTCACACTGCCCCCTGTATGCCCCAGCCTCTCCCCTCACACTGCCCCCTGTATCCCCAGCCTCTCCCCTCACACTGCCCCCCCCTGGATCCCCCAGCCTCTCCCCTCACACTGCCCCCTGTATCCCCAGCCTCTCCCCTCACACTGCCCCCCCTGTACCCCCCAGCCTCTCCCCTCACACTGCCCCCTGTATCCCCCAGCCTCTCCCCTCACACTGCCCCCTGTATCCCCCAGCCTCTCCCCTCACACTGCCCCCTGTATCCCCCAGCCTCTCCCCTCACACTGTCCCCTGTATCCCCCAGCCTCTCCCCTCACACTGCCCCCTGTATGCCCCAGCCTCTCCCCCCTGTATCCCCCAGCCTCTCCCCTCACACTGCCCCCCCTGTACCCCCCAGCCTCTCCCCTCACACTGCCCCCTGTATCCCCCAGCCTCTCCCCTCACACTGTCCCCTGTATCCCCCAGCCTCTCCCCTCACACTGCCCCCTGTATGCCCCAGCCTCTCCCCCCTGTATCCCCCAGCCTCTCCCCTCACACTGCCCCCTGTATCCCCCAGCCTCTCCCCCCTGTATCCCCCAGCCTCTCCCCTCACACTGCCCCCCCTGTATCCCCCAGCCTCTCCCCTCACACTGCCCCCTGTATCCCCAGCCTCTCCCCTCACACTGCCCCCCCTGTACCCCCCAGCCTCTCCCCTCACACTGCCCCCTGTAGCCCCAGCCTCTCCCCCCTGTATCCCCCAGCCTCTCCCCCCTGTATCCCCCAGCCTCTCCCCTCACACTGCCCCCTGTATGCCCCAGCCTCTCCCCCCTGTATCCCCCAGCCTCTCCCCTCACACTGCCCCCTGTATCCCCCAGCCTCTCCCCCCTGTATCCCCCAGCCTCTCCCCTCACACTGCCCCCTGTATCCCCCAGCCTCTCCCCCCTGTATCCCCCAGCTTCTCCCCTCACGCTGCCCGCGCCCCTCGGTCACTTACTTGGCGTCCCTGTAGCCAACGCTGCGGCCTGCTGTTTTCGCCGGGTGTTAACGGGCGGCTGCTGGGTCACCGGCACTATCACTGCGCCCCACAAGACCCCACGGGCTCCGCCGTCTACAAAATGGAGTCACCACAAGCCCTTGGCTGCAAAATGGAGGCGTCTATAAAGCACGTCACCGCGCACACGAGACTCCGCCCCGCCATGCGGGACACGAAAATATCCGACCAATGATCGCTGCGCCCGCCCCGAGGTTACCAAGGAGACGGAAGGCGGCCAACTGCGCGTGTGAGGCGGGATACGTGAGGTGAGTGGTGGAGGGCGCCGCCATCTTGTGGATGTCACATTCCGTCAATAGTCGTGCATTACCTCGCGATATACATTACCTCACACTATACATCACCTGACGATATACATTATCTCACAGTATACATCACCTGGCCGTATACATTACCTCAAACAATATATTACTATATATTACATCACACTACACTTTACCTGGTGATATACATTACCTCACACTATACATCACCTGACGATATACATTACCTCACACTATACATCACCTGACGATATACATTACCTCACACTATACATCACCTGACGATATACATTATCTCACAGTATACATCACCTGGCCGTATACATTACCTCAAACAATATATTACTATATATTACATCACACTACACTTTACCTGGTGATATACATCACCTCACACTATACATCACCTGGTGATATCTAGTACCTCACATTATACATCTTCTGGTGATATACATTACCTCACACTATACATCACCTGGTGATATACTGTACATTACCTCACACTATACATCTCCTGGTGATATACTGTACATTACCTCACACTATACATCACCTGGTGATATCCAGTACCTCACACTTTACATCACCTGCTGATATACATTACCTCACACTATACATCACCTGCTGATATACATTACCCCAAACTATATATTAACTGGTCATATACATTACCTCAAACTATACATCACATGGGGATATCCAGTACCTCACACTATACATCACCTGGTGATATACATTACCTCACACTATACATCACCTGACGATATACATTATCTCACACTATACATCACCTGGTGATATACATTACCCCAAACTATATATTAACTGGTCATATACATTACCTCAAACTATACATCACATGGTGATATCCAGTACCTCACACTATACATCACATGGTGATATCCAGTACCTCACACTATACATCACCTGGTGATATACATTACCTCACACTATACATCACCTGGTGATATATGTGTTTTTATGGTTTTTATGTGTTTGTCCGATGTTTTTATCACATACAGAAATATAATTGCAATCATATTATGAGTAACAAAAGCTTATATTGACAGAATAAGTTACTGCAGCAAGTCTATAATATTTGCAGTCCTGCGCCTTCTTCTTCAGGACCTCTGCAATTCTCCCTGGCTGCTCTCTATCACCTTCTGGACCAAATCCTGACTGATAGCAGTTCATTCTTGCACAATCAATGCTCGCATTTTGTCAGAATTTGTTGATTTTTGTTTGTCCACCCGTCTCTTGATTGACCACAAGTTCTCAATGGGATTAAGATCTGGGGAGTTTCCAGGCCATGGACCCAAAATCTCTCTGTTTTCTTCTCTGAGCCATTTAGTTATAGCCTTTGCTTTATGGCAAGGTGCTCCATCATGCTGGAAAAGGCATTGTTGATGGCCAAACTGCTCTTGGATGGTTGGGAGAAGTTGCTCTTGGAGGACAATCTGGTATCATTCTTTATTCATGGCTGTGTTTTTAGCCAAGACTGTGAGAGAGCCGATTCCCTTGGCTGAGAAGCAACCCCACACATGAATGGTTTCAGGATGCCGGTTACAGTTGGCACGAGACAAGACTGGTGGTAGCGCTCACCTCGTTTTCCAGATGTCCCAAACAATCGGAAAGGGGATTCATCAGAGAAAATGACTTTCCCCCAGTTTTCAGCAGTCCACTCCCTGTGCCTTTTGCAGAATATCAGTCTGTCCCTGATAGTTTTTTCTGGAGAGAAGTGGCTTCTTTGCTGCCCTCCTTGAGACCAGGCCTTGCTCCAAGAGTCTCCGCAGGTGCACAGTGCAGATGGCCTCACACCTGCCTGCTGCCATTCCTGAGCAAGCTCTGCACTGCTGGTAGCCCCATCCCACAGCTGAAACACTTTTAAGAGATGGTCCTTGCTGGTCTTTCTTGGGCGCTCTGGAGCCTTTTTGGCAACAATGGTCCTCTCTCCTTGAAGTTCTTGATGATGCGATAGATTGTTGACTGAGGTGCAATCTTTCTAGCTGCGATACTCTTCCCTGTTAGGCCATTTTTGTGCAGTGCAATGATGACTGTACGTGTTTCTTTAGAGATAACCTTGGTTAACAGAAGAGAAACAATGATGCCAAGAACCAGCCTCCTTTTAAAGTGTCCAGTGGTGGTGGTACTTAATCATGACAGATTGATCTCCAGCCCTGTCCTCATCAACACCCACACCTGTGTTAATGGAGCAATCACTGAAACAATGTTAGCTGGTCCTTTTAAGGCAGGGCTGCAATGATGTTGAAATGTGTTTTGGGGGATAAAGTTCATTTTCTCTCCAAATATTGACTTTGCAAGTAATTGCTGTTAAGCTGATCACTCTTTATAACATTCTGGAGTATATGCAAATTGCCATTTTAAAAACGGAAGTAGTAGACTTTGTAAAATGTAATATTTGTATCATTCTCAAAACTTTTGGCCATGACTGTACATTACCTTACAATATACATCTCCTGGTGATATACATTACCTCACACTATACATCACCTGGTGATATCCAATACCGCACACTGTACATCACCTGGTGATATACATTACCTCACACTATACATCAGCTGGTGATATCCATTACCTCACACTATACATCAGCTGGTGATATCCAGTACCGCACACTATACATCACCTGGTGATATCCAGTACCTCACACTATACATCACCTGGTGATATACATTACCTCACTTTATACATCACCTGGTGATATCCAGTACCGCACACCATACATCACCTGGTGATATACATTACCTCACACTATACATAACCTGATACAACAAGTATAATTGGTTTGGACATTAAACATGTCTGCGAGGAGCCATCCTGTCCACATGGGGGCAGTATTCCTGCATGGCAATATCATCAGCAGCATAGAGTTATGCTATTACAGATCACTACAGTTGTTGAGGCCACAGAAGTTCAGCCCGCCATTAGATTTGCCCTTTATATAGGGTGACATAGGGAATGTGTGGGTTGACACTGGACGTAGCTTTAATCGGGCAGTGTTTTAATGACATCCAGATATACTTGGGATCATAGTATGTGTACTCTGGATCAGCGGATAGCAGTAATTACACAAGTGTTTGCCTCTCTCATCTCTAGGACATGTCTTACGTATAGAGATGTTAGGGATGCACACAGAACCCCTATCTGTAAGGCGTATCCTATACAGTGGAAAGTATGGTGGTGCCCCTGATCTCTCCCAGATAAGCCTGGTGATTGTAGATGGGTGTCGGGGGAGGACAGAGACCTATGTACGTGTAACGGGAGGAGGAATAGCTGTCAGCTAGACAAGCACTTGCCTGACTTCTGTCTACTGCACATGACCACCATAAGAGATCCGAACAATCTTAGCAGTGCTTGGTGATCTCCCTGACATAAGACAAGATATTTATCATAAGAAACACATTGACACATACAGATCTTAATTCTCAAGTTTAATGATACAAGAGTCTGTAAATGAGACTGTGGCACCACTTGCGGTGGACATCGGGGCCTCAGCTACTCTCACAGAAGAAGTTGTTACAGGCTACGGTCAACGATGCCACCAAGATGACAAATTCCTGGAAATCCACCTCACCATCGCCATTCTCATCTAATTCCTTCATGATCTTGTCCACCGTGCCAGCGTCCTTCTGGGTCTACAAGAAACCAAGAGTGGATAGAAGATGTTATACATTAATTGATTATGATTATGAAGTCGTCTACTGAAGTGTGCACTGTCAATAATTCCAGCAGTGAAAAGACAGGTCAGGCCAAGGTAACCAAATCTTTCTGGTAATCCTGGGACCCCCAGGAACTTAGATTATCTTTGGGATAAATTGTCTCTTACCTCCAGGTACTCCCCAAGTTCATTCTGTAGTAGATCTTTCAGCTCTCTTCGACTCAGTTTGTGCTTATCACCTTCCCGGGCTGAGTATGTGTGGAAAACCGAGATAAGTGTCTCCATGGCTTCTTCTAACTGTGAAGACATCTTTGAGGAGTTCTGGTTGATGAACCACACACTGAGGAGAAGACATTATTACAAAATAGTGGAAAAACCTAAGTAGTTGACATAGAGATAACAAGGAAGCACAGGAGAATAGGCATAACCATGTGTGATGACCAGAAAATGAGAAGGAAGCACAAGAAGTTAAGCATAACCTTGTGTGGTTCCCAGAAGATGAGAAGGAAGCACAAGAGGATAGGCATAACCATGTGTGCTCACAAGAAGATGAAAATGAAGCACAGGAGGGATAGGCATAATGTGTGGTCATAAGATGGAAGCACATGAGGATCGGCAAATTCGAGTGGTCACCAGAAGATAAGGAAGCACAGGAGGATAGGCATAACCACGTGTGGTCATCGGAAGATGAGAAGCAAGCACAGGAGGAATAGGTATAACGCGTGGTCACGAGAAGGATAGGCATAACCATGTGTGGTCACCAGAAGATGAGAAGGAAGCACAAGAAGTTAGGCATAACCTTGTATGGTCCCCGGAAGATGAGAAGGAAGCATAACCATTAGAGATGAGCGAACCTGCCGAGGTTCGGGTTTGTATGAACCTGAACTCTCGGCGTCTGATTCCTGCTGTTTGCAGCCTCCGTGAAGAGGATGGATACAGCCGGAGGACTGCCTGGAAAACTGGGATACAGCCATAGCCATAGGCTGTATCCCAGTTTTCCAGGCAGTCCTCCGGCTGTATCCACCCTCTTCACGGAGGCTGCAGACAGCGGGAATCAGACGCCGAGAGTTCAGGTTCATGCGAACCCGAACCTCGCGTGGTCATGAGACGGAAGCACAAGAGGATAGGCATAACCATGTGTTGTCACCGGAAGATGAGAAGCAAGTGCAGAAGGGATAGGTGTAACGAGTGGTAACAAGAAGGAAGCACAGGAGCATAGGCATAACCATGTGTGGTCACCGTTAGATGATAAAAAGATATAACAATCATGGCAAAGTAAAAGTCCTGGTAGAAGATTATAGCTATGAGAAAGTGATGATACAAGATAAGAGTCAGAAAAGTCTTGGCATAGGTCGATAAAGTAGAAATCAAGATGTTTATGACGTGACGCAAGGAATGGCCAGAAAATGGAGATGGATACAGCAAATGATATGGATACTAGAGTGTAAGATCTCAGCGTAGGAAGTTTGGAAGAGATGGAAGTGTTTTGTAAATGGGTGAAAAGTTAAGGATGGGATTGTCTCTGCTCAGTGAGATGGGTACAGGCTATATCTCTGCTCAGGATGATGACTACTAGTTATGTCTCTGCTCAGGGAGATGGGTACAGGCTATGTCTCTGCTCAGGATGATGACTACTAGTTATGTCTCTGCTCAGGGAGATGGGTACAGGCTATATCTCTGCTCAGGATGATGACTACTAGTTATGTCTCTGCTCAGTGAGATGGGTACAGGCTATATCTCTGCTCAGGATGATGACTACTAGTTATGTCTCTGCTCAGGGAGATGGGTACAGGCTATATCTCTGCTCAGGATGATGACTACTAGTTATGTCTCTGCTCAGGGAGATGGGTACAGGCTATATCTCTGCTCAGGATGATGACTACTAGTTATGTCTCTGCTCAGGGAGATGGGTACAGGCTATATCTCTGCTCAGGATGATGACTACTAGTTATGTCTCTGCTCAGGGAGATGGGTACAGGCTATATCTCTGCTCAGGATGATGACTACTAGTTATGTCTCTGCTCAGGGAGATGGGTACAGGCTAGGTCTCTGCTCAGGATGATGACTACTAGTTATGTCTCTGCTCAGGGAGATGGGTACAGGCTAGGTCTCTGCTCAGGAGGATGACCACTAGTTATGTCTCTGCTCAGTGAGATGGGTACAGGCTAGGTCTCTGCTCAGGAGGATGACCACTAGTTATGTCTCTTAGGATGATCAGTACGAATTATGTCTCAGATCAGGGTTATGGTTCTGGCTATGTCTCTGCATATGATGTTAGGTATCAGTTATGTCTCTGCTTGGGATGTTGTGTTAGCCTCTTGTACAGGATAGACACACACAGTAGGTAAGAATGTCAGAAGATTGATAAGATAGGAGAACACCTTAGATAGGACAGGTATAAGGTCAGGGCAGTTGGTATTCCTCACCAACGATCAGCGGCAGTGATGTCTCCTCCACAGCAGCTTCTGTAGACTGGTCCCGTGTCCAAGCGCCGGCTCCTTTTCATCTCCCCCTTCTCTGGATTCATTACATGTCAAACAATGACACCTGTTCCTCTCAGGTATCACTAGTCACATTTCCATACATCTCTGAGGATTTGGGACGCATCACCCTGGAGACCACTGAAACCTGACCCCACAGATGGGGACAAGAAAGGGGGCGTCGGTCACATGACGCCTAAAAACAAAGATGTAATCAATGTAATAGCAATTTTACAGCTCCTTTATAACCTTTACATATATGTACCCTACCATGGGGTCAAAGATGGTGGCATGATGTTATTAAGATATTCACAAGTGCCTAAGATCCTCTCATCAGAGACCCCCATCCCCCTGTATTATAGGAATAAACCCAGACAAACATAAGTGAATGAAGGGTATGAGTATAAAGCGCTCCAGACCTGAGGTGATCCCAAGACTGTGACGTCTCCACCGCATCCACCGAGCTGCAAAACATCTCAAAGACCACTCTGTGAGAGCAGAATACTGGCCTTATACACATAACATGGGGGACGCTCCCATATATCCTGCCAGCCCCGACACTGGGACTGAGGGAGCCAGTCCTCATACAGGAGACACGTAGCATCAGACTGGGGGTCACCACTATACGTATACACATAACATGGGGGACGCTCCCACATATCCCACCAGTCCTCATACAGGAGACACGTAGCATCAGACTGGGGGTCACCACTATACGTATACACATAACATGGGGGACGCTCCCACATATCCCACCAGTCCTCATACAGGAGACACGTAGCATCAGACTGGGGGTCACCACTATACGTATACACATAACATGGGGGACGCTCCCACTTATCCCACCAGTACTCATACAGGAGACACGTAGCATCAGACTGGGGGTCACCACTATACGTATACACATAACATGGGGGACGCTCCCACATATCCCACCAGTCCTCATACAGGAGACACGTAGCATCAGACTGGGGGTCACCCCTATACGTATACACATAACATGGGGGACGCTCCCACATATCCCACCAGTCCTCATACAGGAGACACGTAGCATCAGACTGGGGGTCACCCCTATACGTATACACATAACATGGGGGACGCTCCCATGTGTATACACATCGTATATGCTCCGGCCGGGATCCCATTGAAAGTAAGGCATTATTCCACTGCGCCAAAAGGACGCCCGTTGTTGCCATCGGCAATAACGGCCATACTTTTACGTAGTGTGAACATAGCCTTATACAGTAAATGTTAGAGTCATACTGTTGGCTGTATCGCAGCCTGCTATCAGTCGTTGTATCCCTGTAGACGTGGCCCTCATTTCCCGGGCTCCCCCGTCGCCCTCGTTTCCCGGGCTCCCCCGTCGCCCTCGTTTCCCGGGCTCCCCCGTCGCCCTCGTTTCCCGGGCTCCCCCGTCGCCCTCGTTTCCCGGGCTCCCCCGTCGCCCTCGTTTCCCGGGCTTCCCCGTCGCCCTCTTTTCCCGGGCTCCCCCGTCGCCCTCGTTTCCCGGGCTCCCCCGTCGCCCTCGTTTCCCGGGCTCCCCCGTCGCCCTCATTTCCCGGGCTTCCCCGTCGCCCTCTTTTCCCGGGCTCCCCCGTCGCCCTCTTTTCCCGGGCTCCCCCGTCGCCCTCGTTTCCTGGGCTCCCCCGTCGCCCTCATTTCCCGTGCTTCCCCGTCGCCCTCTTTTCCCAGGCTCCCCCGTCGCCCTCGTTTCCCGGGCTCACCTGTCGCCCGCTGTAGGTGACACTGATCCCTATTGTGGCGGGTGTGGATTCGGTTACCGCTCGCTGCCCTTCTTCATTTATTCATCTTGCCATTTACATAAGATGGACGGCAGTAGATGGCGATCCTCCTCGTACTGCTCCTTGTAGATTGCCAGCTCCGGGGACAGCCCATGAGCGTGCTATAATGTGGCTAGAGTGTCAGCTCTTGGGCCCAGTCCCTGTAGATCAGCATTGTCCTGAGCCTGCCCAGTAATTTGTCAGCTTTGTGGCGTCCCCGCTGACAGCTCCATTGTTTGTGCCTGGTAAATAATTAATATTTCATCTCCCGTCCTATGTCTGCTGCATTAATAAATGATCTTCTGTGGTCAGTGCTCAGTGCTGCCCCCCAGCTGCCGCAGGGCTGTATGACAGCTGGAGGGGCCCATCCATGACTCTGCACGCTGCTGTCAGGTCTCCTCCTCCTCCCGCTGCCTCCACAAACTTCCTGTTATCCTGACGCTAGGAATGTCTTAAAGGTGTAAGGACGGTGTAAGTAAGAAGAGCATTGTTCTAAGCTATCCCTGTGTACTTACCCTCTGCTCCCCCCTGCTCCCCCCTGCCCCCCCCTGCCCCTGTCCCTGCCCCGGTCCCTGCCCCGATGGCTGCAGCTCCGCTCTGTGCTACTAATGACTGCCGGCTACCTACACTACACAGGGAGGGGGCTGACAGCGCTGTGTGCCAGCTTATGCAGCTGGGAGGCTTAGATACAGAGCCTCTGCAGGCAGTATCACACAGGAGGATGAGATACAGAACCTCTGCAGACAGTATCACCCAGGAGGATGAGATACAGAGCCTCTGCAGGCAGTATCACACAGGAGGATGAGATACAGAGCCTCTGCAGGCAGTATCACACAGGAGGATGAGATACAGAGCCTCTGCAGGCAGTATCACACAGGAGGATGAGATACAGAGCCTCTGCAGGCAGTATCACACAGGAGGATGGGATACAGAGCCTCTGCAGATAGTATCACCCAGGAGAATGAGATACAGAGCCTCTGCAGATAGTATCGCCCAGGAGGATGAGATACAGAGCTTCTGCAGGCAGTATCACACAGGAGGATGAGATACAGAGCCTCTGCAGACAGTATCACACAGGAGGATGAGATACAGAACCTCTGCAGATAGTATCACACAGGAGGATGAGATACAGAGCCTCTGCAGGCAGTATCGCCCAGGAGGATGAGATACAGAGCCTCTGCAGGCAGTATCACACAGGAGGATGAGATACAGAGCCTCTGCAGACAGTATCACACAGGAGGATGAGATACAGAGCCTCTGCAGGCAGTATCACACAGGAGGATGAGATACAGAGCCTCTGCAGGCAGTATCGCCCAGGAGGATGAGATACAGAGCCTCTGCAGGCAGTATCACACAGGAGGATGAGATACAGAGCCTCTGCAGACAGTATCACACAGGAGGATGAGATACAGAGCTTCTGCAGACAGTATCACACAGGAGGATGAGATACAGAGCTTCTGCAGGCAGTATCACACAGGAGGATGAGATACAGAGCCTCTGCAGGCAGTATCACCCAGGAGGATGAGATACAGAACCTCTGCAGGCAGTATCACCCAGGAGGATGAGATACAGAGCTTCTGCAGACAGTATCACACAGGAGGATGAGATACAGAGCCTCTACAGATAGTATTACACAGGAGGATGAGATACAGAACCTCTGCAGGCAGTATCACACAGGAGGATTAGATACAGTGGCTCGCAGGCAGTACCACACGTGATAGTATTAGATACAACAGCTCAGCTGGCAGTATCACACAGTAGGATTAGATACGGTGGCTCTGCAGGCAGAATCACACAGGAGGATTAGGTACGGTGGCGACAGGATGAGATACACCAGCTGTGCAGCCCTAGTCTACAGTGCATGTGTATATAAATGTGAGTATGTAGAGGGGTGGCAGTCAGTGGCCCCGGGCCCCCGTATGTTATTCTGGAAGTTACACGGCTCCTGTATGAGGACTGGTGGAGTAGATGAGATGGTCAACCATGTTATGTGTATATATGTATGTAGAGGGGTGACAGTCAGTGGCCCCGGGCCCCTGTGTGTTCTCATACAACCTCCATATCTCAGACTGGTGGAGTAGATGGGAGCGTTCACCATCATACAACCTTCACATCTTAGACTGGTGGAGTAGATGAGAGCATCCATCATCATACAACCTTCACATCTTAGACTGGTGGAGTAGATGAGAGCGTCCATCATCATACAACCTTCACATCCTAGACTGGTGGAGTAGATGGGAGAGTCCACCATCATACAACCTCCATATCTCAGACTGGTGGAGTAGATGGGAGCGTCCACCATCATACAACCTTCACATCCTAGACTGGTGGAGTAGATGGGAGCGTCCACCATCATACAACCTTCACATCCTAGACTGGTGGAGTAGATGGGAGCATCCACCATCATACAACCTTCACATCCTAGACTGGTGGAGTAGATGGGAGTGTCCACCATCATAAGACCTTCACATCCTAGACTGGTGGAGTAGATGAGAGCATCCACAATCATACAACCTTCACATCCCAGACTGGTGGAGTAGATGGGAGCGTCCACCATCATACAACCTTCACATCCTAGACTGGTGGAGTAGATGGGAGCGTCCACCATCATACAACCTCCACATCTCAGACTGGTGGAGTAGATGAGAGCATCCACCATCATACAACCTTCACATCCTAGACTGGTGGAGTAGCTGGGAGCGTCCACCATCATACAACCTTCACATCCTAGACTGGTGGAGTAGATGAGAGCGTCCACCATCATACAACCTTCACATCTCAGACTGGTGGAGTAGCTGGGAGCGTCCACCATCATACAACCTCCACATCTCAGACTGGTGGAGTTGCTGGGAGCGTTCACCATCATACAACCTTCACATCTCAGACTGGTGGAGTAGATGAGAGCGTCCACCATCATACAACCTTCATATCTCAGACTGGTGGAGTAGCTGGGAGCGTTCACCATCATACAACCTTCACATCTCAGACTGGTGGAGTAGATGGGAGCGTCCACCATCATACAACCTTCACATCCTAGACTGGTGGAGTAGATGGGAGCGTCCACCATCATACAACCTTCACATCCTAGACTGGTGGAGTAGATGGGAGCATCCACCATCATACAACCTTCACATCCTAGACTGGTGGAGTAGATGGGAGTGTCCACCATCATACAACCTTCACATCCTAGACTGGTGGAGTAGATGAGAGCATCCACAATCATACAACCTTCACATCCCAGACTGGTGGAGTAGATGGGAGCGTCCACCATCATACAACCTTCACATCCTAGACTGGTGGAGTAGATGGGAGCGTCCACCATCATACAACCTCCACATCTCAGACTGGTGGAGTAGATGAGAGCATCCACCATCATACAACCTTCACATCCTAGACTGGTGGAGTAGCTGGGAGCGTCCACCATCATACAACCTTCACATCCTAGACTGGTGGAGTAGATGAGAGCGTCCACCATCATACAACCTTCACATCTCAGACTGGTGGAGTAGCTGGGAGCGTCCACCATCATACAACCTCCACATCTTAGACTGGTGGAGTTGCTGGGAGCGTTCACCATCATACAACCTTCACATCTTAGACTGGTGGAGTAGATGAGAGCGTCCATCATCATACAACCTTCACAACCTAGACTGGTGGAGTAGATGGGAGAGTCCACCATCATACAACCTCCATATCTCAGACTGGTGGAGTAGATGGGAGCGTCCACCATCATACAACCTTCACATCCTAGACTGGTGGAGTAGATGGGAGCGTCCACCATCATACAACCTTCACATCCTAGACTGGTGGAGTAGATGGGAGCATCCACCATCATACAACCTTCACATCCTAGACTGGTGGAGTAGATGGGAGTGTCCACCATCATACAACCTTCACATCCTAGACTGGTGGAGTAGATGAGAGCATCCACAATCATACAACCTTCACATCCCAGACTGGTGGAGTAGATGGGAGCGTCCACCATCATACAACCTTCACATCCTAGACTGGTGGAGTAGATGGGAGCGTCCACCATCATACAACCTCCACATCTCAGACTGGTGGAGTAGATGAGAGCATCCACCATCATACAACCTTCACATCCTAGACTGGTGGAGTAGCTGGGAGCGTCCACCATCATACAACCTTCACATCCTAGACTGGTGGAGTAGATGAGAGCGTCCACCATCATACAACCTTCACATCTCAGACTGGTGGAGTAGCTGGGAGCGTCCACCATCATACAACCTCCACATCTCAGACTGGTGGAGTTGCTGGGAGCGTTCACCATCATACAACCTTCACATCTCAGACTGGTGGAGTAGATGAGAGCGTTCACCATCATACAACCTTCACATCTCAGACTGGTGGAGTAGATGAGAGCGTCCACCATCATACAACCTTCACATCTCAGACTGGTGGAGTAGCTGGGAGCGTTCACCATCATACAACCTTCACATCTCAGACTGGTGGAGTTGCTGGGAGCGTCCACCATCATTCAACCTTCACATCTCAGACTGGTGGAGTAGCTGGGAGCGTTCACCATCATACAACCTTCACATCTCAGATTGGTGAAGTAGCTGGGAGCGTTCACCATCATACAACCTTCACATCACAGAATGGTTGAGTAGATGAGAGCATCCACCATCATACAACCTTCACATCACAGAATGGTGGAGTAGCTGGGAGCGTCCACCATCATACAACCACCACATCTCAGACTGGTGGAGTAGATGGGAGCGTCCACCATCATACAATCTCCACATCTCAGACTGGTGGAGTAGATGGGAGTGTCCACCATCATTCAATCTCCACATCACAGACTGGTGGAGTAGATGGGAGCGTCCACCATCATACAACCATACAACTCCACATCTCAGACTGGTGGAGTAGATGGGAGCATCCACCATCATACAACCTCCACATCCTAGACTGGTGGAGTAGCTGGGAGCGTCCACCATCATACAACCTCCACATCTCAGACTGGTGGAGTTGCTGGGAGCGTTCACCATCATACAACCTTCACATCTCAGACTGGTGGAGTAGATGAGAGCGTCCACCATCATACAACCTTCACATCTCAGACTGGTGGAGTAGCTGGGAGCGTCCACCATCATACAACCTCCACATCTCAGACTGGTGGAGTTGCTGGGAGCGTTCACCATCATACAACCTTCACATCTCAGACTGGTGGAGTAGATGAGAGCGTCCACCATCATACAACCTTCATATCTCAGACTGGTGGAGTAGCTGGGAGCGTTCACCATCATACAACCTTCACATCTCAGACTGGTGGAGTAGATGGGAGCGTCCACCATCATACAACCTTCACATCCTAGACTGGTGGAGTAGATGGGAGCGTCCACCATCATACAACCTTCACATCCTAGACTGGTGGAGTAGATGGGAGCATCCACCATCATACAACCTTCACATCCTAGACTGGTGGAGTAGATGGGAGTGTCCACCATCATACAACCTTCACATCCTAGACTGGTGGAGTAGATGAGAGCATCCACAATCATACAACCTTCACATCCCAGACTGGTGGAGTAGATGGGAGCGTCCACCATCATACAACCTTCACATCCTAGACTAGTGGAGTAGATGGGAGCGTCCACCATCATACAACCTCCACATCTCAGACTGGTGGAGTAGATGAGAGCATCCACCATCATACAACCTTCACATCCTAGACTGGTGGAGTAGCTGGGAGCGTCCACCATCATACAACCTTCACATCCTAGACTGGTGGAGTAGATGAGAGCGTCCACCATCATACAACCTTCACATCTCAGACTGGTGGAGTAGCTGGGAGCGTCCACCATCATACAACCTCCACATCTTAGACTGGTGGAGTTGCTGGGAGCGTTCACCATCATACAACCTTCACATCTTAGACTGGTGGAGTAGATGAGAGCGTCCATCATCATACAACCTTCACATCCTAGACTGGTGGAGTAGATGGGAGAGTCCACCATCATACAACCTCCATATCTCAGACTGGTGGAGTAGATGGGAGCGTCCACCATCATACAACCTTCACATCCTAGACTGGTGGAGTAGATGGGAGCGTCCACCATCATACAACCTTCACATCCTAGACTGGTGGAGTAGATGGGAGCATCCACCATCATACAACCTTCACATCCTAGACTGGTGGAGTAGATGGGAGTGTCCACCATCATACAACCTTCACATCCTAGACTGGTGGAGTAGATGAGAGCGTCCACCATCATACAACCTTCACATCCTAGACTGGTGGAGTAGATGGGAGCGTCCACCATCATACAACCTTCACATCCCAGACTGGTGGAGTAGATGGGAGCGTCCACCATCATACAACCTCCACATCTCAGACTGGTGGAGTAGATGGGAGCGTCCACCATCATACAACCTTCACATCCTAGACTGGTGGAGTAGCTGGGAGCGTCCACCATCATACAACCTTCACATCCTAGACTGGTGGAGTAGATGAGAGCGTCCACCATCATACAACCTTCACATCTCAGACTGGTGGAGTAGCTGGGAGCGTCCACCATCATACAACCTCCACATCTCAGACTGGTGGAGTAGCTGGGAGCGTTCACCATCATACAACCTTCACATCTCAGACTGGTGGAGTAGATGGGAGCGTCCACCATCATACAACCTTCACATCTCAGACTGGTGGAGTAGATGAGAGCGTCCACCATCATACAACCTTCACATCTCAGACTGGTGGAGTAGCTGGGAGCGTTCACCATCATACAACCTTCACATCTCAGACTGGTGGAGTTGCTGGGAGCGTCCACCATCATTCAACCTTCACATCTCAGACTGGTGGAGTAGCTGGGAGCGTTCACCATCATACAACCTTCACATCTCAGACTGGTGAAGTAGCTGGGAGCGTTCACCATCATACAACCTTCACATCACAGAATGGTTGAGTAGATGAGAGCATCCACCATCATACAACCTTCACATCACAGAATGGTGGAGTAGCTGGGAGCGTCCACCATCATACAACCACCACATCTCAGACTGGTGGAGTAGATGGGAGCGTCCACCATCATACAATCTCCACATCTCAGACTGGTGGAGTAGATGGGAGTGTCCACCATCATTCAATCTCCACATCACAGACTGGTGGAGTAGATGGGAGCGTCCACCATCATACAACCATACAACTCCACATCTCAGACTGGTGGAGTAGATGGGAGCATCCACCATCATACAACCTCCACATCCTAGACTGGTGGAGTAGCTGGGAGCGTCCACCATCATACAACCTCCACATCTCAGACTGGTGAAGTAGCTGGGAGCGTCCACCATCATACAATCTCCACATCACAGAATGGTTGAGTAGATAAGAGCATCCACCATCATACAACCTTCACATCTCAGACTGGTTGAGTAGATGAGAGCGTCCACCATCATACAACCTTCACATCTCAGACTGGTGGAGTAGATGGGAGCGTCCACCATCATACAACCTTCACATCTCAGACTGGTTGAGTAGATGAGAGCATCCACCATCATACAACCTTCACATCTCAGACTGGTTGAGTAGATGGGAGCGTCCACCATCACACAACCTCCACATCTCAGAATGGTTGGGTAGATGAGAGCATCCACCATCATACAACCTCCACATCTCAGACTGGTGGAGTAGATGGGAGCGTCCACCATCATACAACCTTCACATCTCAGACACATGAAATGATGGGAGTGGGCTGTGGTTAGACCGGTTTGTCTCCCATGTGCTGCACATTCCTTACACAGTCCGCACAGTTCTCTAGTGACTGTATAGTGTGTCGGGTGCTGCCACCATCCAGGGATCTGTTTTGTGTATGATCCTTCACAGGGTAACATGACTTGTTGGGGTGCAGATGCCTTCTGCCTCCTCTATGTGTATTGTACATTTGTGGTAGGCGTGTAGTGAGTTGTGATGTCATTGTTCGGCGGTCGCTGGCTATGCTGCACCCGTGTGTCACCAGATTTATGGGTTTGTTCTGGTTATGGGGGGGGGGGGCACTGGTATATGATGTGTGTGTGATTCTTTCTCACTAGACCAGAGAAGAGTTAATAAGGGCATTACACGGTGTTGGCTGTCTGAGGTGGGTGGTGAGGGTCACTCCTCTCCGCCGTACACTGGGGGGCTGTTCTGGTGCCAGGACTGCAGGGCGTGGTAGGGCTGGTACACAACTACATCTGTGTAAGTAAGCAGAGGCAGAGCAGTGTGAGCCCGTGTGTCAGCTGGTAACGTCCTCTGCCTCCTTACTCTCAGCCTGCATACTCTGCCCGCTAGCCTTGCCTTCCTTCCTTGCTGTGTTCTCTGCTCTTTATTGCTTTATTCTCTGCTTGCCTTCAGTGTGTCCTCTGCTTGCCACCATGGGTCCATTCTTTGCCTTCACTCATTGTTAGATCCTCTCCTCACCATTGGTGGGTCCTCTTCTTGCCTTTGTCAGGGCACTTGGCAATGGCTGTGTCTGCTCACCATCATTGCAGCCCATCCTGGCCAATGGTGGCTTCTACCTTTTTTTCTATGTTTGGGTCTTTTTCTTGCTGTTTTATTCTCTGCTTGCCATAGGTTATTGGGTCTCTTCTTCGCCATTACCTGGTCCTCTGCTTACTGTCATTTGGACCCTTACACCCTTTCATTGGATTCCTTCACTGCCATCACTTGGTCCTCTTCTCACTGTTATTTGTGACCCCATGGTTTGGTTCTCTTATATGCTGTTGCTTGATTCTCTGCTTGCCATTGTTTTCCCTTTTTCACCATCTCTGGGTCTTCTGCTCACTATCATTGGGTCCCTTCCTTGTCATCATTGGGTCCCTTTCCTTGCCTTCTTTGGGTCCCTTCCTTGTCTTCATTGGGTCCCTTCCTTGTCTTCATTGGGTCCCTTCCTTGTCTTCATTGGGTCCCTTCATTGACTTCTTTGGGTCCCTTCCTTGTCATCATCGGGTCCCTTCCTTGTCTTCTTTGGGTCCCTTCCTTGTCTTCTTTGGATCCCTTCCTTGTCTTCTTTGGGTCCCTTCCTTGTCATCATCGGGTCCCTTCCTTGTCATCATCGGGTCCCTTCCTTGTCTTCTTTGGGTCCCTTCCTTGTCTTCTTTGGGTCCCTTCCTTGTCTTCTTTGGGTCCCTTCCTTGTCTTCTTTGGATCCCTTCCTTGTCTTCTTTGGGTCCCTTCCTTGTCATCATCGGGTCCCTTCCTTGTCATCATCAGGTCCCTTCCTTGTCTTCTTTGGGTCCCTTCCTTGTCTTCTTTGGGTCCCTTCCTTGTCATCATCGGGTCCCTTCCTTGTCTTCTTTGGTTCCCTTGCTTGTCTTCTTTGGTTCCCTTCCTTGTCGGTTTAGGTTCTTCTCACCATTCTTTGTCCCTCCTCTCCATCGACAGGTCCTTTGCTGCCCACCATTTCTGCACCCCCTTCCTCCCTTATCAGCCTCTTGTTGCCGTCTCCTTCGCTCATGATGCCCTGAGTTAGTCTGTCGTTTGGCACCATGAGTATTAATGCCACTGTTCTCCGCAGTACAAGATGGCCTCTTCACAGACTGAAATGGAACGTGCCATTGTGACCATAGTGAAATGCTTCTTCAACCACGCCGGAGAAGAAGGCAAGAAAGAGACCCTGAACGTCAGTGAGTTCATCAAACTTTCTTCTACAGAGTTGCCGAATCTCATGACGGTAAGCTTCAGCGCCAAGAATATGTAATGACCAGGGAGTCAGGGGAACATTTAGCAGTGGGGGATGGGGATTCCTGATCCTTGGACAAACACTTGTTTACAGAAAGGCATTATAACCAGAAGCCAAAGTCTGGACATTTAGGCCCCACTATGAGGCTGCCTGGGAACCCCCCTAAACATGGCCCATTTTGGGTGGGTGGGTTATTGGGTAGGGGGGTTATTTGCGGCCCAGAATTTGCAGAATTTTTCTGGCAAAATCAGAAACCTTGGCAAGTAAGGAATGATTGCTGACCATAGGTTCCTACCACTGCGTCACATGACCTGTGGGTAAGGAGGGGTCTTACGCATGATTTCATATAAGATTTTCCATTCCCTTAGGACGTCTCCTTAGAGGAGAAGATGAAAGATCTGGATATTAACCAAGATAATGAGCTGAAGTTTAACGAGTACTGGCGACTGATCGGAGAGCTGGGCAAGCAGGTCAAGAGAGACATCAAACCAAAGAAATAGTGATGTCACTGCCCTCTGGAATACCGTACTGTCATTTGTTACCTATGACAATAAAGAGACTGGGTTTGTAAGTTGTGTCCTCAGTATTGTATAGCGTGTATAGACCGTGCACTGACAGGACAGCATTTACACTTAACTATGCACTTACCTGGGGTGATGGTTACAGGACACTGTGTACTGACTGGTTGCGGAGGGTGTCACCAGACTGTACACCAACAGGGAGGGGGGGGAGAGGACACCAGAACTGACTGGGGAGGGGGGGGAGAGGACACCAGACTGTACACCAACAGAGCGTGGAGATGACACCAGACCGTACACCAACAAAGGGGGGAGACGACTCCAGACTGTACACCAACAGAGGGGGTGGAGAGGACACCAGAACTGACTGGGGAGGGGGGGAGAGGACACCAGACTGTACACCAACAGAGCGTGGAGATGACACCAGACTGTACACCAACAAAGGGGGGAGATGACTCCAGACTGTACACCAACAGAGGGGGTGGAGAGGACACCAGACTGTA
This sequence comes from Dendropsophus ebraccatus, assembly GCF_027789765.1. Lineage (NCBI taxonomy): Eukaryota > Metazoa > Chordata > Amphibia > Anura > Hylidae > Dendropsophus > Dendropsophus ebraccatus. The sequence continues at coordinate 5,162,597 of NC_091466.1, read as the reverse complement.
CACCAACAGAGGGGGGGGAGAGGACACCAGAACTGACTGGGGAGGGGGGGAAAGGACACCAGACTGTACACCAACAGAGCGTGGAGATGACACCAGACTGTACACCAACAGAGCGTGGAGATGACACCAGACTGTACACCAACAGAGCGTGGAGATGACACCAGACTGTACACCAACAGAGGGGGGAGATGACACCAGAACTGACCGGGGAGGGGGGAAGACGACACCAGATTGTACACCAACAGAGGGGGGAGATGACACCAGACTGTACACCAACAGAGGGGGGGAGATGACACCAGACTGTACACCAACAGAGGGGGGGAGAGGACACCAGAACTGACCGGGGAGGGGGGAGATGACACCAGACTGTACACCAACAAAGGGGGGAGATGACACCAGAACTGACTGGGGAGGGGGGGAGATGACACCAGACTGTACACCAACAGAGGGGGGAGATGACGCCAGACTGTACACCAACAGAGGGGGGAGATGACACCAGACTGTACACCAACAGAGGGGGAGAGGACACCAGACTGTACACCAACAGAGGGGGAGATGACACCAGACTGTACACCAACAGAGGGGGGAGATGACACCAGACTGTACACCAACAGAGGGGGGAGATGACACCAGACTGTACACCAACAGAGGGGGGAGATGACACCAGACTGTACACCAACAGAGGGAGGGGGGGGGGATGACATCAGACTGTACACCAACAGAGGGGGGAGATGACACCAGACTGTACACCAACAGAGGGAGGGGGGGAGAGGACACCAGACTGTACACCAACAGAGGGGGGAGATGACACCAGACTGTACACCAACAGAGGGGGGAGATGACACCAGACTGTACACCAACAGAGGGGGGAGAGGACACCAGACTGTACACCAACAGAGGGGGGAGAGGACACCAGACTGTACACCAACAGAGGGGGAGAGGACACCAGACTGTACACCAACAGAGGGGGGAGAGGACACCAGACTGTACACCAACAGAGGGGGGAGATGACACCAGACTGTACACCAACAGAGGGGGGAGATGACGCCAGACTGTACACCAACAGAGGGGGGGGATGACACCAGACTGTACACCAACAGAGGGGGGAGATGACACCAGACTGTACACCAACAGAGCGTGGAGATGACACCAGACTGTACACCAACAGAGGGGGGGGGGGGGGGGGGGGGGGGGGGGGGGGGGGGGAGATGACACCAGACTGTACACCAACAGAGGGGGGGGGGGGGGGGGGGGGAGAGGACACCAGACTGTACACCAACAGAGGGGGGGAGAGGACACCAGAACTGACTGGGGAGGGGGGGAGATGACACCAGACTGTACACCAACAGAGGGGGGGGGGGGGGGGGGGAGAGGACACCAGACTGTACACCAACAGAGGGGGGGGGGGGGGGGGGGGGGGAGAGGACACCAGAACTGACTGGGGAGGGGGGGAGATGACACCAGACTGTACACCAACAGAGGGGGGAGATGACACCAGAACTGCCTGGGGAGGGGGGGAGAGGACACCAGAACTGACTGGGGAGGGGGGGAGATGACACCAGACTGTACACCAACAGAGGGGGGAGATGACACCAGACTGTACACCAACAGAGGGGGGAGATGACACCAGAACTGACTGGGGAGGGGGGGAGAGGACACCAGAACTGACTGGGGAGGGGGGGAGATGACACCAGACTGTACACCAACAGAGGGGGGAGATGACACCAGACTGTACACCAACAGAGGGGAGAGATGACACCAGACTGTACACCAACAGAGGGGGGAGATGACACCAGACTGTACACCAACAGAGGGGGGAGATGACACCAGACTGTACACCAACAGAGGGGGGAGATGACACCAGACTGTACACCAACAGAGGGGGGGGAGAGGACACCAGAACTGACCGGAGAGTTGGGGAGATGACACCAGACTGTACACCAACAGAGGGGGGAGATGACACCAGACTGTACACCAACAGAGGGGGGAGATGACACCAGACTGTACACCAACAGAGGGGGGAGATGACACCAGACTGTACACCAACAGAGGGGGGAGATGACACCAGACTGTACACCAACAGAGGGGGAGAGGACACCAGACTGTACACCAACAGAGGGGGGAGATGACACCAGACTGTACACCAACAGAGGGGAGAGATGACACCAGACTGTACACCAACAGAGGGGGAGATGACACCAGACTGTACACCAACAGAGGGGGGGGATGACACCAGAACTGACTGGGGAGGGGGGGAGATGACACCAGACTGTACACCAACAGAGGGGGAGATGACACCAGACTGTACACCAACAGAGGGGGGAGATGACACCAGACTGTACACCAACAGAGGGGGGAGATGACACCAGACTGTACACCAACAGAGGGGGGAGATGACACCAGACTGTACACCAACAGAGGGGGAGAGGACACCAGACTGTACACCAACAGAGGGGGGAGATGACACCAGACTGTACACCAACAGAGGGGGGAGAGGACACCAGACTGTACACCAACAGAGGGGGGGAGAGGACACCAGAACTGACCGGAGAGTTGGGGAGATGACTCCAGACTGTACACCAACAGAGGGGGGAGATGACACCAGACTGTACACCAACAGAGGGGGAGATGACACCAGACTGTACACCAACAGAGGGGGAGATGACACCAGACTGTACACCAACAGAGGGGAGAGATGACACCAGACTGTACACCAACAGAGGGGGGAGATGACACCAGACTGTACACCAACAGAGGGGGGGGGATGACACCAGAACTGACTGGGGAGGGGGGGAGATGACACCAGACTGTACACCAACAGAGGGGGAGATGACACCAGACTGTACACCAACAGAGGGGGAGATGACACCAGACTGTACACCAACAGAGGGGGAGATGACACCAGACTGTACACCAACAGAGGGGGAGATGACACCAGACTGTACACCAACAGAGGGGGGAGAGGACACCAGATTGTACACCAACAGAGGGGGGAGATGACACCAGACTGTACACCAACAGAGGGGGGAGATGACACCAGACTGTACACCAACAGAGGGGGGAGATGACACCAGACTGTACACCAACAGAGGGGGGAGATGACACCAGACTGTACACCAACAGAGGGGGGAGATGACACCAGACTGTACACCAACAGAGGGGGGGAGATGACACCAGACTGTACACCAACAGAGGGGGGAGATGACACCAGACTGTACACCAACAGAGCGTGGAGATGACACCAGACTGTACACCAACAGAGGGGGGGAGATGACACCAGACTGTACACCAACAGAGGGGGGAGATGACACCAGACTGTACACCAACAGAGGGGGGAGATGACACCAGACTGTACACCAACAGAGGGGGGGAGATGACACCAGACTGTACACCAACAGAGCGTGGAGATGACACCAGACTGTACACCAACAGAGGGGGGGAGATGACACCAGACTGTACACCAACAGAGGGGGGAGATGACACCAGACTGTACACCAACAGAGGGGGGAGATGACACCAGACTGTACACCAACAGAGGGGGGAGATGACACCAGACTGTACACCAACAGAGGGGGGAGATGACACCAGACTGTACACCAACAGAGGGGGAGAGGACACCAGACTGTACACCAACAGAGGGGGGGGGGGGGGAAGGACACCAGACTGTACACCAACAGAGGGGGAGAGATGACACCAGACTGTACACCAACAGAGGGGGAGAAGGACACCAGACTGTACACCAACAGAGGGGGGAGAGAGGACACCAGAACTGACCGGGGAAGGGGGAGATGACACCAGACTGTACACCAACAGAGGGGGGAGAGGACACCAGACTGTACACCAACAGAGGGGGAGAGATGACACCAGACTGTACACCAACAGAGGGGGAGAGATGACACCAGACTGTACACCAACAGAGGGGGGGAAGGACACCAGACTGTACACCAACAGAGGGGGGAGATGACACCAGACTGTACACCAACAGAGGGGGGAGATGACACCAGACCGTGAGAGGGGGGCAGAGGGGAAAGGTCATTTCTGTAGCAGTGATGCGTCCCCTTTTTATTATAGAAGATGTGCAGAAGGCCTTCCTAGGCCTCATAGTGCACTGTCCCGGTACCCGTACCACAGATCCTTCATGTATAAGGGTGTCGTGTGGTTGAGGAATACCCTGCTTAGCACTGTCCGCCAGCTGAGCTCCTGACAGTCAGACCAACCAGTCAGCTACTAGGTTTTACAGTAGGAAGTTCTGCTTTACACAACCTTCTTCTAGTCCAGGGTTGGATAATCAGTTCATGACACAACCCCTCCACGACATTGCCTTCTACTATTGAGGGGGGGAATAAGGAAGCAGAGATGGAAGAAGCGATGCAGAGAATTATCAGAGTAGCTGGGAGGCAGATCTGGCATCATGCACAGCAGGTTCCAAATGCAGAATCCATCCAGGGAGCCCCCAACCCTGAAGTTCTCGTCCCGATCGGCTTCTTCTACTTTGAACATAGAGCTGATCAGTGCAAGTAGAAGGCTTAACCCTAGAAGCAATGGCCTCCATTTTAGAATCAGTCCACTCTGTGCAAGCATAGAAATCTTCAATGTCATCCTCAAGTCTAGAAGTAATGGTGGCCCAGGTCCAGGCTGAAGAGAGAAGATGGATAATCAATACTTACCTGAGTCAGTGGCTTTACATCACGTAACCCTGCAGACTCTAGATCCCATATTGGTGGCCCAGGTCCAGGCTGAAGAGAGAAGATGGATAATCAATACTTACCTGAGTCAGTGGCTTTACATCACGTAACCCTGCAGACTCTAGATCCCATATTGGTGGCTCAGCACTTGGCTGGCTGAAGATGACGTCCACCATAACTCTGTCCAAAGGGGAAAGAAGATCCCCCAAGAGATCTGATCTAGGACTGGGGCTTCTGCTATGATGAGAGGGACCCAGGGGGTGATTGCAGGGGTTCTGTCTCAGTATTAGAAGTCAGGGAGCCAGAGCCGTCATCTCCAAGAAGAAGCCAAGTCAATGGCTCCAGTCCCTGTTCCTGACCTTCCCCTTCACTATAAGTCGTCTAGATCAGGCAGCTGACGGTTCACATTGACATTCATAGATGGTGTTTGCATTACGGAGATGGGCTGACATATTGGTAAGTGACCCGAGATAAAAGAGGTGTATTTGCAGCACGGGTCCCCTATTCTGGGGGGGGTGGGGTGGGGGTGGAGCTGCAGCAGACGGGTTGTGGAAGGCCGCACATCCATAGCTGCAGGTCCGCGGCTGCACATCCATAGCTGCAGGTCCGCGGCTGCACATCCATAGCTGCAGGTCCGCGGCTGCACATCCATAGCTGCAGGTCCAGGGCCGCACATCCATAGCTGCAGGTCCAGGGCCGCACATCCATAGCTGCAGGTCCAGGGCCGTACATCCATAGCTGCAGGTCCAGGGCCGCACATCCATAGCTGCAGGTCCGCGGCTGCACATCCATAGCTGCAGGTCCAGGGCCGTACATCCATAGCTGCAGGTCCAGGGTCGCACATCCATAGCTGCAGGTCCGTGGCTGCACATCCATAGCTGCAGGTCCGTGGCTGCACATCCATGGCTGCAGGTCCAGGGCCGCACACCCATAGCTGCAGGTCCAGGGTCGCACATCCATAGCTGCAGGTCCAGGGCCGCACATCCATAGCTGCAGGTCTGCGGTTGCACATCCATAGCTGCAGGTCCAGGGCCGCACATCCATAGCTGCAGGTCCAGGACCGCACATCCATAGCTGCAGGTCCGCGGTTGCACGTCCATAGCTGCAGGTCCAGGGCCGCACACCCATAGCTGCAGGTCCAGGGCCGCACATCCATAGCTGCAGGTCCAGGGCCGCACACCCATAGCTGCAGGTCCGCGGTTGCACGTCCATAGCTGCAGGTCCAGGGCCGTACATCCATAGCTGCAGGTCCAGGGCCACATAATCCATAGCTGCAGGTCCGCGGTTGCACATCCATAGCTGCAGGTCCAGGGCCGCATAATCCATAGCTGCAGGTCCAGGGCCGCACACCCATAGCTGCAGGTCCAGGGCCGCACATCCATAGCTGCAGGTCCGTGGCTGCACATCCATAGCTGCAGGTCCAGGGTCGCACATCCATAGCTGCAGGTCCGTGGCTGCACATCCATAGCTGCAGGTCCAGGGTCGCACATCCATAGCTGCAGGTCCAGGGTCGCACACCCATAGCTGCAGGTCCAGGGTTGCACATCCATAGCTGCAGGTCCGCGGCCGCACATCCATAGCTGCAGGTCCAGGGTCGCACATCCATAGCTGCAGGTCCGCGGTTGCACGTCCATAGCTGCAGGTCCAGGGCAGCACACCCATAGCTGCAGGTCCAGGGCCGCACATCCATAGCTGCAGGTCCAGGGTTGCACGTCCATAGCTGCAGGTCCAGGGCCGCACACCCATAGCTGCAGGTCCAGGGCCGCACATCCATAGCTGCAGGTCCGCGGTTGCACGTCCATAGCTGCAGGTCCAGGGCCGCACATCCATAGCTGCAGGTCTGCGGCTGCACTCGGCACTCCGGCGGTGGGACTGCGGCCTCAGGCTCCACCACGTCTTTGGGACTGTTGCTTCACTGTGAAATTCTTGCAATTTCCTAATGGTAACGTCTGAGATGGAGACTTCAGAGAACTCGGCGCTCACACAATTTCCTCACGGGCCGTCATGGCGGATGAGGATCTCCAGTCTCCAGATCTGACAGGATTTATAAAGACTTGTTATGTGGACCTTAAAGGAGAACTCCGGGCCCAGACTTTTTGTCAGTAGAGTCGAGGAGGAGGTGGCTGATAAAACAACCTTGACCCCCCCAGCTCCAGTGCTGGGGTCCGCTGTCCTCCCCTCCCCCGGCTGCTGACTGGCTGAGAGGGCCTGACACCTCCCGACCCAGGAAGAACAGGGTCAGGGGGTCCCTGATAACGTCTGAGGAGTTATGTGTGACAATGTAGGACCTCATGTGATCCACAAACAGGTCACCTGCAGTCCTATGTAACACTACAGATAACACAGTGATATCTCTGAGTACAGATAATGTAGTAGATGTCACCTGCAGTCCTATGTAACAGCACAGATAACACAGTGATATCTCCGAGTACAGATAATGTAGATGTCACCCGCAGTCCTATGTAACAGCACAGATAACACAGTGATATCTCTGAGTATAGATCATGTAGTAGCTGTCACCTGCAGTCCTATGTAACACCACAGATAACACAGTGATATCTCTGAGTACAGGTAATGTAGATGTCACCTGCAGTCCTATGTAACAGCACAAATAACACAGTGATATCTCTGAGTACAGATAATGTAGTAGATGTCACCTGCAGTCCTATGTAACAGCACAGATAACACAGTGATATCTCTGAGTACAGATAATGTAGTAGATGTCACCTGCAGTCCTATGTAACACCACAGATAACAGTGATATCTCTGAGTACAGATAATGTAGATGTCACCTGCAGTCCTATGTAACACCACAGATAACACAGTGATATCTCTGAGTACAGATAATGTAGTAGTCACCTGCAGTCCTATGTAACAGCACAGATAACACAGTGATATCTCTGAGTACAGATAATGTAGTAGATGTCACCTGCAGTCCTATGTAACAGCACAAATAACACAGTGATATCTCTGAGTACAGATAATGTAGATGTCACCTGCAGTCCTATGTAACACCACAGATAACACAGTGATATCTCTGAGTACAGATAATGTAGAAGCTGTCACCTGCAGTCCTATGTAACACCACAGATAACACAGTGATATCTCTGAGTACAGATAATGTAGTAGATGTCACCTGCAGTCCTATGTAACACCACAGATAACAGTGATATCTCTGAGTACAGATAATGTAGAAGCTGTCACCTGCAGTCCTATGTAACAGCACAGATAACACAGTGATATCTCTGAGTACAGATAATGTAGTAGTCACCTGCAGTCCTATGTAACACCACAGATAACACAGTGATATCTCTGAGTACAGATAATGTAGAAGCTGTCACCTGCAGTCCTATGTAACACTGAAGTGCAGTGATTGATCAGCTCTGCTACACCTGCACACACTGCAGCCTCCCTGCTGGGCTGAGCCGTAGTCACACATGAGGGGGAGGATCTGAGGGTCGGACAGGAAACAGCGACCAGAATGAGGGAGGCAGAGGAAGGGAAGAGATCCCAGCGACACAGGACGGGAGCCCGGCGGCTGCCATCCGGTAATGGCATCTATATAAACCGCACACACCGTATATACTCTGCACACACCATATATACACTGCACACACCGTATATACTCTGCACACACCATACATACACTGCACACACCGTATATACACTGCACACACCGTATATACTCTGCACACACCGTATATATACTCTGCACAAACCGTATATACTCTGCACACACCATACACACTATAAATATATCTATATACACAATGCATGTCCTTCCGGGGGTGGTGGGCTGACAGCTGGTGTATGGGGACAGGACTGACAGGTGGGCTGGAGTATTGCATACGGGGGATGGGAATGGCCGGTGGGTGGAGTATGGTATAAGGGGGTACGTATAGTGGTCCCAGGTGGGATCAGATCTCATGGACAAGGTCACAGGTAGGACAGATCACACCTTATACATTATATAGTATTACACTCCGGTCATGTATAATCAGACACTTCTCACTACGGTTACACCCCTGTATCTCCCCCCCCCCCCAGGGACGGAGCAGCTGAGACCGGTTGTGTTATGTTAACCCCTTGTAGTGCAGGACGTCCCCCCATTGTTGGCTAGAGACCTCCGACCTCTTTCCTGTTTAGTCCTCAGCGGCTCTCAGAAAAAGGAAAGACAAGAGAATCGCAGTCCACCAATCAGAAGACAGGGGGCACTATCCACCTCAGCTTTATGGGGTCAGATTGGCTGATCTGCAGCGTCCACCAAACAATAACACGCTGCCCCAAGAGCTTACACTCTACAGCGTAGACCACTCATACTGTATGTTCTTCTGTTTATCAAGGTGGGCTTAACGCTGTACACAGATGGCTACGGGCTGCAGCGAGCTAGAGTCCGCTATCGAGACTTTGGTCCGTAAGTTTTATGACTATGCTAAGAGGAAAGGGAAACATGACAAGATGAACAAGAAGGAATTCAGAGAAATGGTCGCACAGGAGCTGCCACACGTCCTCACCGTGAGTAATATATATATAGCGACTATAATACTGCCCCCTATATACAGGAATATAACTACTATAATACTGCTCCTATATACAGGAATATAACTACTATAATACTGCTCCTATATACAGGAATATAACTACTATAATACTGCTCCTATATACAGGAATATAACTACTATAATACTGTTCCTATATACAGGAATATAACTACTATAATACTGCTCCTATATACAGGAATATAACTACTATAATACTGCTCCTATATACAGGGATATAACTACTATAATACTGCTCCTATATACAGGAATATAACTACTATAATACTGCTCCTATATACAGGAATCTAACTACTATAATACTGCTCCTATATACAGGAATATAACTACTATAATACTGCCCCTATATACAGGAATATACTACTATAATACTGCCCCTATATACAGGAATATAACTACTATAATACTGCTCCTATATACAGGAATCTAACTACTATAATACTGCTCCTATATACAGGAATATACTACTATAATACTGCCCCCTATATACAAGAATATAACTACTATAATACTGCTCCTATATACAGGGATATAACTACTATAATACTGCTCCTATACACAGGAATATAACTACTATAATACTGCCCCTATATACAGGAATATAACTACTATAATGCGGTTCAGGGAAGAAACAGAGTGCTGCACCTCACACCTATGGCTGATACTAGTGCCCCTAGGCTAAATAAAAAACACATCAGAATTTTGTGTATGAATTGATCAAGCCATACTGCCCCATGTACCATTGTGCAGGTATCTGATACACATGGGTCTACACTAAGTCCACACCGTGCCAGTCAGTGGCCACCAACCCCGCAGGCACGCACAGTCAGGGAACGGGGGCCATGGGACGGCCCTGCGACCCCCATGCCACAGGACCAGACCCAAAAACACCACACCAGAACACGGCCAGCACCGCCGGCGGAGAAGGTCGCCCCCAAACAGCACAAGTCTGGATGAGGTATTGCACTCACCATAGCTGCTGCAGACAGAATGGGAAAAGACAGGAGGGATTAAAACCATGTGCACTCAGGTGTCTCCTGCTAATTGCGGTCATGTGGGTCTCACCAGGTGGTTCTCCGCCGGCGGTGCTGGCCGGGTTCTGGTGTGGTGTTTTTGGGTCTGGTCCTGTGACATGGGGGTCGCAGGGCCGTCCCATGACCCCCGTTCCCTGGCTGTGCGCGCCTGCGGGGTTGGTGGCCACTGACTGGCACAGTGTGGACTTAGTGTAGGGACCTATGTGTATCAGATACCTGCACGATGGTACATGGGGCAGTATGGCTTGATCAATTCATACACAAAATTCTGATGTGTTTTTTATTTAGCCTAGGGGCACTAGTATCAGCCATAGGTGTGAGGTGCAGCGCTCTTTTTCTTCCCTGAACCGCATAACTACTATAATACTGCCCCTATATACAGGGATATAACTACTATATTACTGCTCCTATATACAAGAATATAACTACTATAATACTGCTCCTATATACAGGAATATAACTACTATAATACTGCCCCTATATACAGGGATATAACTACTATAATACTGCTCCTACATACAGGAATATAACTACTATAATACTGCTCCTATATACAGGAATATAACTACTATAATACTGCTCCTATATACAGGGATATAACTACTATAATACTGCTCCCTATATACAGGGATATAACTACTATAATACTGCTCCCTATATACAGGGATATAACTACTATAATACTGCCCCCTATATACAGGAATATAACTACTATAATACTGCTCCTATATACAGGAATATTACCGCCATGAGGTGTTGTATATATCCCTGATGATGATTCTGTCTTGTCCGTTCTTTCTCCAGAACACTCAGAGTAAGGAGGCAGCAAACAAGCTTATCCAGTCTTTGGATTTGGATGAGGACGGGAAGATCAGCTTTGATGAGTATTGGACTCTGATGGGAGAGATTGCCAGGAAGCTGAGTCAGCAGATGGCCATGCAGTGTCAGGAGCGGCCCTGAAGAGCCGTCCTGCCCGTCCAGCAGGGGGCAGTGCACCTCTATAACGGAGCCTCGTATTACTGGAGGATACCGACTGTTCTGTTGTAACCATCGTTCTTCCAGAAACCGCAGATACGGACGGTGTTATCTGAGCCAAGGAACAAACCTGTAATGCTAGGTCTCTACATATGTGTAATACTCGGCCTAGCGGTTCCCGACATCCACTGTTGCTGTCAGTGGAGTTGGGAGCCATAGTGTGGGGTGTCCATCCTCTCCGTGCTGTTACTGTGAGGGGGTCACACTGGGGGAGAGGATGGAGTATATGCTGAATCCATGTGTCCATGTCCTGAGTGTTACGGACGTCTGCTTGTCATCCCGTGTCCGTGCGTCCATCAGACGCTTCCTGTGTAGTTTACAGTATAAATCTGAATTATAATTAACAATCTTATTTTTTATTTTTTTTTTATAAATGTCACATATAAAATATAAAGTTTTTGTTATAAGCTGGTGTTGGCGTGTCCATAGTCTACTGCCTTAAACTGTGCATAGACATATCACCGCTGTGTACACATAAATAATACCACCATATACTGTACTTAGACATATCACTGCTGTGTACACATAAATAATGCCACCATATACTGTACTTAGACATATCACCGCTGTGTACACATAAATAATGCCACCATATACTGTACTTAGACATATCACTGCTGTGTACACATATAATACCACCATATACTGTACTTAGACATATCACTGCTGTGTACACATAAATATTATTACCATATACTGTACATAGACATATCACTGCTGTGTACACATAAATAATACCACCATATACTGTACATAGACATTTCACCACTGTGTACACATAAATTATACTACCATATACTGTACATAGACATATCACTGCTGTGTACACATAAATAATACTACCATATACTGTACATAGACATATCACTGCTGTGTACACATAAATAATACCACCATATACTGTACATAGACATATCACCACTGTGTACACATAAATAATACTACCATATACTGTACATAGACATATCACTGCTGTGTACACATAAATAATACCACCATATACTGTACATAGACATATCACTGCTGTGTACACATAAATAATACCACCATATACTGTACATAGACATATCACCACTGTGTACACAAATTATACTACCATATACTGTACATAGACATATCACTGCTGTGTACACATAAATAATACTACCATATACTGTACATAGACATATCACTGCTGTGTACACATAAATAATACTACTATATACTGTACATAGACATATCACTGCTGTGTACACATAAATAATACTACCATATACTGTACATAGACATATCACCACTGTGTACACATAAATAATACTACCATATACTGTACATAGACATATCACCACTGTGTACACATAAATAATACTACCATATATTGTACATAGACATATCACCACTGTGTACACAAATTATACTACCATATACTGTACATAGACATATCACCGCTGTGTACACATAAATAATACTATCATATACTGTACATAGACATATCACCACTGTGTACATATAAATAATACTACCATATACTGTACATAAATATATCACCACTGTGTACACATAAATAATACTACCATATACTGTACATAGACATATCACCACTGTGTACACATAACTAATAGTACCATATACTGTTCATAGAGATATCACCACTGTATACACATAACTAATAGTACCATATACTGTACATATACACCGTATCACTGCTGTGTACACGTATTGTAAATAACCATACAATAACAATGAATAAAGGCACCATATACTATACATAGAAAAATCGCAGCTGTTTCTAATCGTAATTAAAAGAAACTGGGAACGTGGACGAGGCCTCCAGCTTCATTGTAGCAGATCAACCAGGTGAGAAAGTCATCATCAACTATTGCTTGAGCTGCACTGTCCCGGCCTGTGGGCTGCTGACTGGTTTCGGATGCTGAGCTGCACTGTCCCGGCCTGTGGGCTACTGACTGGGTTATGGATGCTGAGCTGCACTGTCCCGGCCTGTGGGCTGCTGACTGGGTTATGGATGCTGAGCTGCACTGTCCCGGCCTGTGGGCTGCTGACTGGGTTATGGATGCTGAGCTGCACTGTCCCGGCCTGTGGGCTGCTGACTGGGTTATGGATGCTGAGTTGCACTGCCCCGGCCTGTGGGCTGCTGACTGGGTTATGAATGCTGAGCTGCACTGTCCCGGCCTGTGGGCTGCTGACTGGGTTATGGATGCTGAGTTGCACTGCCCCGGCCTGTGGGCTGCTGACTGGGTTATGAATGCTGAGCTGCACTGTCCCGGCCTGTGGGCTGCTGACTGGGTTATGGATGCTGAGTTGCACTGCCCCGGCCTGTGGGCTGCTGACTGGGTTATGAATGTTGAGCTGCACTGTCCCAGCCTGTGGGCTGCTGACTGGGTTATGGAAGCTGAGCTGCACTGTCCCGGCCTGTGGGCTGCTGACTGGGTTATGGATGCTGAGCTGCACTGTCCCGGCCTGTGGGCTGCTGACTGGGTTATGGATGCTGAGCTGCACTGTCTCGGCCTGTGGGCTGCTGACTGGGTTATGGATGCTGAGCTGCACTGTCCCGGCCTGTGGGCTGCTGACTGGGTTTCGGATGCTGAGCTGCACTGTCCCGGCCTGTGGGCTGCTGACTGGGTTATGAATGCTGAGCTGCACTGTCCCGGCCTGTGGGCTGCTGACTGCGTTATGGATGCTGAGCTGCACTGTCCCGGCCTGTGGGCTGCTGACTGGGTTTCGGATGCTGAGCTGCACTGTCCCGACCTGTGGGCTGCTGACTAGGTTATGGATGCTGAGCTGCACTCTCCCGGTCTGTGGGCTGCTGACTGGGTTATGGATGCTGAGCTGCACTGTCCCGGCCTGTGGGCTGCTGACTAGGTTATGGATGCTGAGCTGCACTGTCCTGGCCTGTGGGCTGCTGACTGGGTTATGGATGCTGAGCTGCACTGTTCCGGCCTGTGGGCTGCTGACTAGTTTCGGATGCTGAGCTGCACTGTCCCGGCCTGTGGGCTACTGACTGGGTTATGGATGCTGAGCTGCACTGTTCCGGCCTGTGGGCTGCTGACTGGGTTATGGATGCTGAGCTGCACTGTCCCGGCCTGTGGGCTGCTGACTGGGTTATGGATGCTGAGCTGCACTGTCCCGGCCTGTGGGCTGCTGACTGGGTTATGGATGCTGAGCTGCACTGTCCCGGCCTGTGGGCTGCTGACTGGGTTATGGATGCTGAGCTGCACTGTCTCGGCCTGTGGGCTGCTGACTGGGTTATGGATGCTGAGCTGCACTGTCCCGGCCTGTGGGCTGCTGACTGGGTTATGGATGCTGAGCTGCACTGTCCCGGCCTGTGGGCTGCTGACTGGGTTATGGATGCTGAGCTGCACTGTCCCGGCCTGTGGGCTGCTGACTGGGTTTCGGATGCTGAGCTGCACTGTCCCGACCTGTGGGCTGCTGACTAGGTTATGGATGCTGAGCTGCACTCTCCCGGTCTGTGGGCTGCTGACTGGGTTATGGATGCTGAGCTGCACTGTCCCGGCCTGTGGGCTGCTGACTAGGTTATGGATGCTGAGCTGCACTGTCCCGGCCTGTGGGCTGCTGACTGGGTTATGGATGCTGAGCTGCACTGTTCCGGCCTGTGGGCTGCTGACTAGTTTCGGATGCTGAGCTGCACTGTCCCGGCCTGTGGGCTACTGACTGGGTTATGGATGCTGAGCTGCACTGTTCCGGCCTGTGGGCTGCTGACTGGGTTATGGATGCTGAGCTGCACTGTCCCGGCCTGTGGGCTGCTGACTGGGTTATGGATGCTGAGCTGCACTGTCCCGGCCTGTGGGCTGCTGACTGGGTTATGGATGCTGAGCTGCACTGTCCCGGCCTGTGGGCTGCTGACTGGGTTATGGATGCTGAGCTGCACTGTCCCGGCCTGTGGGCTGCTGACTGGGTTATGGATGTTGAGCTGCACTGTCCCTGTCTATGGGCTGCTGACTGGGTTATGGATGCTGAGCTGCACTGTCTCGGCCTGTGGGCTGCTGACTGGGTTATGGATGCTGAGCTGCACTGTCCCGGCGTGTGGGCTGCTGACTGGGTTATGGATGCTGAGCTGCACTGTCCCGGCCTGTGGGCTGCTGACTGGGTTATGGATGCTGAGCTGCACTGTCCCGGCCTGTGGGCTGCTGACTGGGTTATGAATGCTGAGCTGCACTGTCCCGGCCTGTGGGCTGCTGACTGGGTAATGGAAGCTGAGCTGTCCTGGCCTGTGGGCTGCTGACTGGGTTATGAATGCTGAGCTGCACTGTCCCGACCTGTGGGCTGCTGACTGGGTTATGGAAGCTAAGCTGCACTGTCCCGGCCTGTGGGCTGCTGACTGGTTTCGGATGCTGAGCTGCACTGTCCCGGCCTGTGGGCTGCTGACTGGTTTCGGATGCTGAGCTGCACTGTCCCGGCCTGTGGGCTGCTGACTGGGTTATGAATGCTGAGCTGCACTGTCCCGGCCTGTGGGCTGCTGACTGGGTAATGGAAGCTGAGCTGCACTGTCCCGGCCTGTGGGCTGCTGACTGGGTAATGGAAGCTGAGCTGCACTGTCCCGGCCTGTGGGCTGCTGACTGGGTTATGGATGCTGAGCTGCACTGTTCCGGCCTGTGGGCTGCTGACTGGTTTCGGATGCTGAGCTGCACTGTCCCGGCCTGTGGGCTGCTGACTGGTTTCGGATGCTGAGCTGCACTGTCCCGGTCTGTGGGCTGCTGACTGGGTTGTGGATGCTGGGCTGCACTGTCCCGACCTGTGGGCTGCTGACTGGGTAATGGAAGCTGAGCTGCACTGTCCCGGCCTGTGGGCTGCTGACTGGGTTATGAATGCTGAGCTGCACTGTCCCGGCCTGTGGGCTGCTGACTGGGTTATGGATGCTAAGCTGCACTATCCCGGTCTGTGGGCTGCTGACTGGGTTATGGATGCTGAGCTGCACTGTCCCGGCCTGTGGGCTGCTGACTGGGTTATGGAAGCTGAGCTGTCCTGGCCTGTGGGCTGCTGACTGGGTTATGAATGCTGAGCTGCACTGTCCCGACCTGTGGGTTGCTGACTGGTTTCGGATGCTGAGCTGCACTGTCCCGGTCTGTGGGCTGCTGACTGGGTTATGGAAGCTAAGCTGCACTGTCCCGGCCTGTGGGCTGCTGACTGGTTTCGGATGCTGAGCTGCACTGTCCCGGCCTGTGGGCTGCTGACTGGGTTATGAATGCTGAGCTGCACTGTCCCGGCCTGTGGGCTGCTGACTGGGTTATGGATGCTAAGCTGCACTGTCCCGGTCTGTGGGCTGCTGACTGGGTTATGGATGCTGAGCTGCACTGTCCCGGCCTGTGGGCTGCTGACTGGGTTATGGATGCTGAGCTGCACTGTCCCGGCCTGTGGGCTGCTGACTGGGTTATGGATGCTGAGCTGCACTGTCCCGGCCTGTGGGCTGCTGACTGGTTAATGGAAGCTAAGCTGCACTGCCCGGTCTGTAGGCTGCTGACTGGGTTATGGATGCTGAGCTGCACTGTCCCGGCCTGTGGGCTGCTGACTGGGTTATGGAAGCTGAGCTGCACTGTGCCGGCCTGTGGGCTGCTGACTGGGTTATGGAAGCTGAGCTGCACTGTGCCGGCCTGTGGGCTGCTGACTGGGTTATGGATGCTGAGCTGCACTGTCCCGGCCTGTGGGCTGCTGACTAGTTTATGGATGCTGAGCTGCACTGTCCCGGCCTGTGGGCTGCTGACTGGGTTATGGATGCTGAGCTGCACTGTCCTGGCCTGTGGGCTGCTGACTGGGTTATGGAAGCTGAGCTGTCCTGGCCTGTGGGCTGCTGACTGGGTTATGAATGCTGAGCTGCACTGTCCCGACCTGTGGGTTGCTGACTGGTTTCGGATGCTGAGCTGCACTGTCCCGGTCTGTGGGCTGCTGACTGGGTTATGGAAGCTAAGCTGCACTGCCCGGTCTGTGGGCTGCTGACTGGGTTTTGGATGCTGAGCTGCACTGTCCTGGCCTGTGGGCTGCTGACTGGGTTATGGATGCTGAGCTGCACTCTCCCGGCCTGTGGGCTGCTGACTGGGTTTTGGATGCTGAGCTGCACTGTCCTGGCCGGTGGTCTGCTGACTGGGTTATGGATGCTGAGCTGCACTATCCCGGCCTGTGGGCTGCTGACTGGTTTCGGATGCTGAGCTGCACTGTCCCGGCCTGTGGGCTGCTGACTGGTTTCGGATGCTGAGCTGCACTGTCCCGGCCTGTGGGCTGCTGACTAGGTTATAGATGCTGAGCTGCACCGTCCCGGCCTGTGGGCTGCTGACTGGTTTCGGATGCTGAGCTGCACTGTCCCGGCCTGTGGGCTGCTGACTGGGTTATGGATGCTGAGCTGCACTATCCCGGCCTGTGGGCTGCTGACTGGGTTATGGATGCTGAGCTGCACTGTCCCGGCCTGTGGGCTGCTGACTGGGTTATGGATGCTGAGCTGCACTGTCCCGGCCTGTGGGCTGCTGACTGGGTTATGGATGCTAAGCTGCACTGTCCCGGTCTGTGGGCTGCTGACTGGGTTATGGATGCTGAGCTGCACTATCCCGGCCTGTGGGCTGCTGACTGGTTTCGGATGCTGAGCTGCGTTGGTGGTGTGAGCAGAAACCAATAGAATTAGAGATTTGTGCACGCCGTACTTTTCCGATAGAGAGGCCATTACGACAAAGCGGAGCAAACAGAGTCTGTAAATCTTAGTCAAAATCTCGCTGTGATGAAAAAGGAAAAGAGCCGCGGTAAGTTCCATGCTGAGTCCAGTGACCTGACACGTAACCTCCTCCACCTTATCCCAAAAGACCCGAAGAAGTGCAGGAAGAAGCCTTCTGCTGTCCCACACCTATCGCAGGCCACCGGGCTGGCACCTGATACCATTGAGACAAGATTTTGCTTCTTGTCTCCTGGAATCAGGAGCTCACCAAGTTTTTGTGCTCGGCTAAAAGAATATCTGTCCTCTGAGCCAGGGTCAGAGTAAGGTGGACGTCGTCTTCCCACTTCAGCAAGAGACAAAGAATGGCTGACAGTCGCCAGCACACAATGGTGTGAGAGCTGAGAGACTTTCCATACGCCCAATGGCTGTGGGTCAGTGACGGCCTCCAACCCAGAGGGTGAGAGCCGGGTGGAGTTATCAATGAAATGATACACCCTGTCCTTCCCAGGAGCAATCCAGGATGGAAGCACGGGGCTGAAAGACTGTAACAAAGTATCATGGGAGAAGAAAGCGGAAGTAGGCGCCAGCGTATCTCCGGCTCATTACAGACCAGAATAGTTGGGCCTATAGTGGGGAGAGATTTGGGAGCCAGGGTATGCATGGCAGGGGGATGCTGGTGAATGGCTGCTCCATCTGCCCCATGGCTTCAGTGGCGCGTGGCGACACCAGTCACCCACTCTGGAGAGCATGGTGGCTACATACAAGTATGGAAGGGCCTCTCCACTGGGGAGGAATCCCGTTTGGTCCGGGTGAATGACATCCCCAAGGAAGGGGGACAGTCTCGACTTGCAAAAAGTTTTAGATCAACATTGAGCAAAGATATTGGACGATAATTGGCACAAAGAGAGCGGTCCCTGCCCTCCTTAGGTAGGACAGACATCACTTCTTTGGTCGTAGCGGAAAGCCATCTGGGCCTGGAGCCTTCCCTGAGTTCAGAGGCTGAAATTGGCAACCCCAAAGAAAACAACACCTCCTCAGAGAGGCGTGAGCCCGCAGATCGAGATGTACGACTGAATGTGTGTTCTGAATGTAGAACTGAGTGTAAGTGGAGTACAGGGCGATGTAGAAGTCCTTGAATGCCTTTGCACCAGGAGAGTCCATGACTAGGTGAGAAACATAAGTGCGAGTACTCTGAGCAGGCAAAGCCCGGGGAAGGGTCCTACCACACTAATTCCCAAATTCATAAAACTGTCTCCTGCATTTTTGGGGAGTAGCTTTGTCTTTATCTAGGAGGTGGATCTGCAGCAAATCAGTTTCCCCCTAATATCCTCAATAGTGGAAGACTCATGGGCCTGTTCCAGATCCCAGAGCCCCCCAAGAAGGCGGGTAGTTTCGACCACCTCTTTTTTTTTCAGGCACCTTGTTTCCCAGCAACCCCTGGCAACGCACTTGAGGGCCTCCCAATCCACGGCCTCCAAAGTGTCTCCGCGTGGGTGTGCAAGGGTTCTTATGCATATATATATATATATATATATATATATATATATATATATATATATACCTAGAATATAGATGACATATATATACACACCACCCTCTTACTGGGTCTAGATTCCAGGTTGGGCCAATAAATAAAAAACAAGAACGAGTGTAAAGTAAATCACATATTGTCAGAGGGGAATATTACCTTTATATTTGTTATGAGAGATGTGCAAACATATATAAGAGCAGAAAGAGATAATAATGACATTGATACAATACAATAGAATAGAATATAATACAATACAATACAATACAATACAATATAACCAATAAGGAATAACCATTACATTACAGGAAACAAAAACATTTCATCAATTCCAACACCAGACATTTCAGGCCTAGTTACCAAACTATGAGCTCTTACACCCAGGTCTCCATCTCCTTCAGGTCTGCTCTCCCCTTCCGCCTCTCATCTCCTCCTCCTTCTCCCTTTGTCCTCCTCCTCCTCTCATCTTCTCCTCCTTCTCCCTTGCCCTCCTCTCATCTCCTCCTTCCTCTGTCCTCCTCCTCTCATCTCCTCCTCCTTCTCCCTCTGTCCTCCTCCTTTCATCTCCTCCTCCTTCTCCCTCTGTCCTCCTCCTCTCATCTCCTCCTTCCTCTGTCCTCCTCCTTTCATCTCCTCCTCCTTCTCCCTCTGTCCTCTTCCTCTCATCTCCTCCTCCTTCTCCCTCTGTCCTCCTCCTTTCATCTCCTCCTCCTTCTCCCTCTGTCCTCCTCCTCCCTTTGTCCTCCTCCCCCCCTCATCTCCTGCTTCTTCTACCTTTGTGCTCCTCCTCCCCCATCTCCCTCTGTCCTCCTCCTCATCTCATCTCCTCCTCCTCCTCTCTCTGTCCTTCTCACATCTCCTCCTCCGTCTCCCTCTGTCCTCCTCTCATCTCCTCCTCCTTGTTCCTCTGTCCTTCTCACATCTCCTCTTTCTCCCTCTGTCCTCATCCTCCTCTCATCTCATCTCCTCCTCCTCTCCTCTCATCTCCTTCTCACATCTCCTCCTCTTTCTCCCTCTGTCCTCCTCCTCTCATCTCCTCCTCCTCTCCTCCTCTCCTCTCATCTCCTCCTCTTTCTCCCTCTGTCCTCCTCCTCTCATCTCCTCCTCCTTCTCCCTCTGTCCTCCTCCTCCTCTCATCTCCTCCTCCTTCTCCCTCTGTCCTCCTCCTCCTCTCATCTCCTCCTTCCTCTGTCCTCCTCCTCCTTCTGTCCTCCTCCTTCTCCCTCTTTCCTCCTCCTCCCCTCATCTCCTGCTTCTTCTCCCTCTGTCCTCCTCCTTCTCCCTCTGTCCTCCTCCTCCTTCTCCCTCTGTCCTTCTTACATCTCCTCCTCCTTCTCCCTCTGTCCTCCTCCTCTCATCTCCTCCTCCTTCTGTCCTCCTCCTCCTTCTCCCTCTGTCCTCCTCCTCTCATCTCATCCTCCTTCTCCCTTTGTCCTCCTCCTCCTTCTCCCTCTGTCCTCCTCCTCTCATCTCCTCCTCCTTCTCCCTCTGTCCTCCTCCTCCTCTCATCTCCTCCTCCTCCTTCTCCCTCTGTCCTCCTCCTACTTCTCCCCCTGACCTCCTCTCATCTCCTCCTCCTTCTCCCTCTGTCCTCCTCCTCCTCTCATCTCCTCCTCCTTCTCCCTCTGTCCTCCTCCTCCTCTCATCTCCTCCTCCTTCTGTCCTCCTCCTCCTCTCATCTCCTCTTTCTCCCTCTGTCCTCCTCCTCCTCCTCTCATCTCCTCTTTCTCCCTCTGTCCTCCTCCTCCTTCTCCCTCTGCCATCCTCCTCCTTCTCCCTCTGTCCTCCTCCTCCTCGTCTCATCTCCTCTTTCTCCCTCTGTCCTCCTCCTCCTCTCATCTCCTCCTCCTTCTCCCTCTGTCCTCCTCCTCCTCCTCTCATCTCCTCTTTCTCCCTCTGTCCTCCTCCTCCTCTCATCTCCTCTTTCTCCCTCTGTCTTCCTCCTCTCATCTCCTCTTTCTCCCTCTGTCCTCCTCCTCCTCTCATCTCCTCCTCTTTCTCCCTCTGTCCTCCTCCTCCTCTCATCTCCTCCTCCTCCTCCTTCTCCCTCTATCCTCCTCCTCTCATCTCCTCTTTCTCCCTCTGTCCTCCTCCTCCTCTCATCTCCTCCTCCTTCTCCCTCTGTCCTCCTCCTCCTCTCATCTCCTCTTTCTCCCTCTGTCCTCCTCCTCCTCCTCCTCTCATCTCCTCCTCCTTCTCCCTCTGTCCTCCTCCTCTCATCTCCTCTTTCTCCCTCTGTCCTCCTCCTCCTCTCATCTCCTCCTTCTTCTCCCTCTGTCCTCCTCCTCTCATCTCCTCTTTCTCCCTCTGTCCTCCTCCTCTCATCTCCTCCTCTTTCTCCCTCTGTCCTCCTCCTCCTCCTCCTCTCATCTCCTCCTCCTTCTCCCTCTGTCCTCCTCCTCCTCCTCTCATTTCCTCCTTCTCCCTCTGTCCTCCTCCTCCTCTCATCTCCTCCTCCTTCTCCCTCTGTCCTCCTCCTCCTCGTCTCGTCTCCTCTTTCTCCCTCTGTCCTCCTCCTCCTCTCATCTCCTCCTCCTCCTCTCATCTCCTCTTTCTCCCTCTGTCCTCCTCCTCCTCCTCTCATCTCCTCCTCCTTCTCCCTCTGTCCTCCTCCTCTCATCTCCTCTTTCTCCCTCTGTCCTCCTCCTCTCATCTCCTCCTCCTTCTCCCTCTGTCCTCCTCCTCTCATCTCCTCTTTCTCCCTCTGTCCTCCTCCTCCTCTCATCTCCTCCTCCTTCTCCCTCTGTCCTCCTCCTCCTCCTCCTCCTCTCATCTCCTCTTTCTCCCTCTGTCCTCCTCCTCCTCCTCTCATCTCCTCCTCCTTCTCCCTCTGTCCTCCTCCTCCTTCTCTCATCTCCTCTTTCTCCCTCTGTCCTCCTCCTCCTTCTCTCATCTCCTCCTCCTTCTCCCTCTGTCCTCCTCCTCTCATCTCCTCCTCCTTCTCCCTCTGTCCTCCTCCTCTCATCTTCTCTTTCTCCCTCTGTCCTCCTCCTCCTCTCATCTCCTCTTTCTCCCTCTGTCCTCCTCCTCTCATCTCCTCTTTCTCCCTCTGTCCTCCTCCTCCTCTCATTTCCTCCCCTTTCTCCCTCTGTCCTCCTCCTCCTCCTCCTCTCATCTCCTCCTCCTTCTCCCTCTGTCCTCCTCCTCCTCCTCTCATCTCCTCCTCCTTCTCCCTCTGTCCTCCTCCTCTCATCTCCTCCTCCTTCTCCCTCTGTCCTCCTCCTCCTCCTCTCATCTCCTCCTCCTTCTCCCTCTGTCCTCCTCCTCTCATCTCCTCCTCCTTCTCCCTCTGTCCTCCTCCTCCTCGTCTCATCTCCTCTTTCTCCCTCTGTCCTCCTCCTCCTCTGATCTCCTCCTCTTTCTCCCTCTGTCCTCCTCCTCCTCTCATCTCCTCCTCCTTCTCCCTCTGTCCTCCTCCTCCTCACATCTCCTCTTTCTCCCTCTGTCCTCCTCCTCCTTCTCCCTCTGTCCTCCTCCTCCTTCTCCCTCTGTCCTCCTCCTCTCATCTCCTCCTCCTTCTCCCTCTGTCCTCCTCCTCTCATCTCCTCCTCCTTCTCCCTCTGTCCTCCTCCTTCTCTCATCTCCTCCTCCTTCTCCCTTTGTCCTCCTCCTCCTTCTCCCTCTGTCCTCCTTCTCCCTCTGTCCTCCTCCTCCTTCTACACAGGAGGATACATATATACAGGAGGATACATATATACAGGAGGAGACATACAGAGGAGTATATAGAGGATACTTATATACAGGAGGAGACATATATACATTAGACCTACACAGGAGGATACATATATACAGGAGGATACATATATACAGGAGGAGACATACAGAGGAGTATATAGAGGATACTTATATACAGGAGGAGACATATATACAGTAGACCTACACAGGAGGATACATATATACAGGAGGATACATATATACAGGAGACCTACACAGGAGGATACTTATATACAGGAGGAGACACACACAGCATTACATAGAGGATACATATATACAGGAGGAGACAAATATACAGGGGTACATAGAGGATCCATATATACAGGAGGAGACATATATACAGGGGTACATATAGGATACATATATACAGGAGGAGACATATATACAGGAGACCTACACAGGAGGATACATATATACAGGAGAAGACAAACAGAGGAGTTAGGGCTCCTTAATTTGCCCAGAAGGTTATAATCGATTTCGATTAAAATTGTAAATTCAATTTTCACAAAAAAATCATTGCAAGCGGAGCAGCGTAGAGTGACGGGTTGGCGGCTGGGCTGGAGCTGCAGGTCAAGCAGGCGGCGCGGAGGTGAGGTGCATGGCGGCGGCGGTGCGTGGAGTGTCGGGCCGGAGGTGAGGGGCAGGGCGGTCGGGCAGTCCGCCTAACAGAGCCGCGACTGACCTGCCCCAGCTATACATATCACGTCCAGTTCCCCTCCCGGCCACACGTGCAGGTCCTTGGTCTCTGGAGGAGGCTGCAGGGACTGTAGTGGTGATAGCGTCGCTGCCATTTGCATCCCCCGATCCCGCTGTACAGCTCCAGTAATGGCAGTGACGCTATCACCACTACAGTCCCTGCGGCCTCCTCCAGAGACCGGGGACCTGCACGTGTGGCCGGGAGGGGAACCTGTGTGCCGGGGTGAGAGGAGGAGGGATATGTGCACTCCTGCCCCAATCATGCCCAGCTGCCCCAGTCCCCCTTCAGTCACCCCCAGCTGCCTCAGTCCCCCTCAGTCAACCCCAGCTGCCCCAGTCCCCCTAGAGTCACCCCCAGCTGCCCCAGTCCCCCACAGTCATCCTCAGTCGCCCCCAGTCTTCCCCAGTCCCCCTCAGTCACCCCCAGCTGCCCCAGTCCCCCTCAGTCATCCTCAGTCGCCCCCAGTCTTCCCCAGTCCCCCTCAGTCATCCTCAGTCGCCCCCAGTCTGCCCCAGTCCCCCTTCAGTCACCCCCAGTCTCTCAGTCCCCCTCCGTCACCCCCAGCTGCCCCAGACCCCCTCAGTCAACCCCAGCTGCCCCAGTCCCCCTCAGTCACCCCCAGTCTGCCCCAGTCCCCCTCAGTTACCCCCAGTCTGCCCCAGTCCCCCTTCAGTCACCCCAAGTCTGCCTTGTCCTCCTTCAGTCAACTCCAACTGCCCCAGTCCCGCTTAAGTCAACCCCAGTTTGCCCCAGTCCCCCTCAGTCACCCCCAGTTTGCGCCGTACACCCCCAGCTCTCCCAGTCATCCCCAGCTGCTCCAGTTTCCCCAGTATGCCCCTGTCACCTCTCATCTATACCTTTATTACTACTACACCCCTCATCTTTACCTGTACTACTACTACTACACCCCTCCTCTATACCTGTACTACTACTACTACAGCCCACATCTATACCTGTACTACTAATCCCCCTCATCTGTATCACTAATACACCCCATATCTTTACCTGTACTACTTCACCCCCTCATCTTTACCTGTACTACTACACCCCTTATCCACTATACCTCCACTACTAAACTCTACCTAGATGGAGGCATGTGCCCCGCTATACCCCCCACCCCTCGCTTATCCCGGAAATGCCCCTGCCTGCATGTGTCCCTGCTACATAGAGGATACATATATACAGCAGAACATAGAGGATACATATATACAGGGGGAGGCATATATACAGTAGTACATAGAGGATACATATATATACAGGAGTACATAGAGGAGACATATTTACAGGAGTACATAGAGGAGACATATATACAGAAGTACATTGAGTGATATAAACTATTGTAAAAATACAGTAACCCCAGCTTTCCCACCATCTTATACTCAGTATAATGGAGGTCACCCAGCTTTCCCATCATCTTATCCTCAGTATAATGGAGGTCACCCAGCTTTCCCAGCATCTTGTATTTGTAGTCAGTATAATGGAGTTCAACCAGCTTTCCCATCATCTTATCCTCAGTATAATGGAGGTCACCCAGCTTTCCCACCATCTTATACTCAGTATGATTGAGGTCACCCAGCTTTCCCACCATCTTATACTCAGTATGATGGAGGCCACCCAGCTTTCCCACCATCTTATACTCAGTATGATGGAGGTCACCCAGCTTTCCCAGCATTTTGTATTTGTAGTCAGTATAATGGAGGCCACCCAGCTTTCCCACCATCTTATACTCAGTATAATGGAGGTCACCCAGCTTTCCCACCATCTTATCCTCAGTATAATGGAGGTCACCCAGCTTTCCCACCATCTTATCCTCAGTATAATGGAGGTCACCCAGCTTTCCACCATCTTATCCTCAGTATAATGGAGGTCACCCAGCTTTCCCACCATCTTATCCTCAGTATAATGGAGGTCACCCAGCTTTCCCACCATCTTATCCTCAGTATAATGGAGGTCACCCAGCTTTCCCACCATCTTATCCTCAGTATAATGGAGGTCACCCAGCTTTCCCACCATCTTATACTCAGTATGATGGAGGCCACCCAGCTTTCCCACCATCTTATACTCAGTATGATGGAGGTCACCCAGCTTTCCCACCATCTTATACTCAGTATAATGGAGGTCACCCAGCTTTCCCACCATCTTATCCTCAGTATAATGGAGGTCACCCAGCTTTCCCACCATCTTATACTCAGTATGATGGAGGTCACCCAGCTTTCCCACCATCTTATCCTCAGTATGATGGAGGCCACCCAGCTTTCCAGCATCTTGTACACAGTTTTATGGGGGTTACCAGCTTTTCCACCATCTTATACTCAGTATAAGACCTCTATGATACTGAGTATAAGATGCTGTGAAAGCTGGGTGACCTCAATTATACTGAGTATAGGATGGTGAGAAAGCTGGGTGACCTCCATTATACTGAGGATAAGATGGTGGGAAAGCTGGGTGACCTCAATTATACTGAGTATAGGATGGTGAGAAAGCTGGGTGACCTCCATTATACTAAGTATAAGATGGTGGAAAAGCTGGTGACCCGCATAATACTGTGTACAAGATGCTTGGAAAAGCTGGTAACCCCCATTAAACTGTGTACAAGATGCTGGAAAGCTGGGTGGCCTCCATCATACTGAGTATAAGATGGTGGGAAAGCTGGGTGACCTCCATTATACTGAGGATAAGATGGTGGGAAAGCTGGGTGACCTCCATTATACTGAGGATAAGATGGTCGGAAAGCTGGGTGACCTCCATCATACTGAGTATAAGATGGTCGGAAAGCTGGGTGACTTCCATCATACTGAGTATAAGGTGGTGGGAAAGCTGTGTGACCTCCATTATACTGAGGATAAGATGGTGGAAAAGCTGGTAACCCCCATAAAACTGTGTACACCATCTTATACTCAGTATGATGGAGATCACCCAGCTTTCCAGCATCTTGTACACAGTATTATGCAGGTCACCAGCTTTCCCACCATCTTATACTCAGTATAATGGAGGTCACCCAGCTTTCCCAGCATCTTATACTCAGTATGATGGAGGTCACCCAGCTTTCACAGCATCTTATACTCAGTATCATAGAGGTCACCCAGCTTTCCCAGCATCTTATACTCAGTATGATGGAGGTCACCCAGCTCTCCAGCATCTTATACTCAGTATGATAGAGGTCACCCAGCTTTCCTAGCATCTGTCTATGGGACTGTTTCGTGTCATCACTGAGCCGCCCCATAGACTTATACAGGAAAGTGAGTTCTGACCCTTTCACAGGGCACAGTAGGATATTTGGTCACAAATGACTGGAAGGACCGAAGATGTTATAGGTAAGAGGCCAGAGTGGTCCTTTAAGGATGGGCCGCCAGCCTGCTACTCATGGGCCAGTGCTGTGTACTTGCCCCCCGGGCTAAAATTTGCCAGCCAGCCCCTGGTACCGGCCCTCCTGATTGCTGACTATGACCCTGTGCAGCCTGCCCCCTCTTCTGCCTGACCCCTGTACTGTACCGGCCCTCCTGATTGCTGACTATGACCCTGTGCAGCCTGCCCCCTCTTCTGCCTGACCCCTGTACTGTACCGGCCCTCCTGATTGCTGACCCTGTGCAGCCTGCCCCCTCTTCTGCCTGACCCCTGTACTGTACCGGCCCTCCTGATTGCTGACTATGACCCTGTGCAGCCTGCCCCCTCTTCTGTCTGTTCCTGCCCCTGCTTGCCTTGCCTGAACCTTGGTGGCTTGTCTCGCTCTTGGGAAGTGACCTGGTAACCTCTAGTATCTTCTACATCCTGGTGCAGGGTAAATGGTGGAGACCTAGAGGAACTAAAGCCTAGCCCAAAGTCAGCGGGTCACATGTCCCCAACCTGGCTACATATAGTGTTGTGTCTTTTTCTTTTCTTTTTGTGTCTCATACACCTGTCCAAAAAGTTCTTTCGTCAGCTTAAGTGGTGCTGGAGTGTTTAAAAGTTATTTTATTGTCTACCACTAGATGTCAGTGTTGTATATGTCTGAGTATTGCACAGCTGAAGTTACTAATGGATTACTGTTATTTCTGTACCACATGGTTCTGCACACCAATGAGAGCTACTCTTTTCTTCCACCTATCTCTATCCCCCTTTTTTCTTGCACTCTCTTCTCCACCACTCACAGGAGCTTTTACACACCCTGTAAGAAGTTGTCACATGGGGAGAGGAAGTGTAAGTCAGTCTTAGAATGGTTCCTGTGCAGAGTGGACACAAGACAGGACAGTCGCTGCTGTAAACAAGCTGGGCCCTGGCTTTTGCCAGGTCCCCTGTCAAGGACAAGAGTCCAGTGTAGTCTAGTCTGGAGTGCGGCAGTAGACAGACGCTTATGGAAGACACAGAGACTTTCTTTAATAAAGCAACACTTCTATGTACAAGCAGTGGTAAACAGCTAAAGAGAGGACAAGTCAGGGATTAACCCAACCCACGCCGTGAACAACTTAAACACAGTGCAGGACAGTATCCTAAAGTAGAGGACCTGATCTGGATAGAGCAAAGCAGTCAAGAGCCTATGTATTCTATCTCGCAACGCAGGTGACACCGGATAACTTCGGACACTTCGCTCAACTCAGGTAACCAAGACTGGGGCTTGTGTCACCCTCCTAGGACGGGTAACTCGATACTGCAGGGCAAAAGGTGGTATAGTGACAAAGGTCGAAACACGGGCACAAGTATTCTTCTTCTTTCAAGTATTCTCAAGTATTCTTCTTTTTTCTCATCTAAAGTTTCGGCAGAGCACAGTACTACATTGGGTTGGGACTCTCACGACCTACTCCTCTGAACTCTCCCTACTCTTTTCAGCACGTAACCAAGCTAACACTGCTATTCTACTTCCTACCTCAACAGTTCTCGGTGTAGATCTATTCAAGTCAAGATTGTATTATACTATTCACTTGCATCAAGGAAGATCTACCAGTAATAAACAAGTGTTTTTCTTCTATTGAGACTCAGTGATCATTGCACCAGCACCTACACATCAGCTACACCGTCCTTGGGTCATCTCCCCCCTATCTGTGGGTGGCGGTACTGACAGTCCAGGTGGGTCACATCTCCCCTACAGACCACTGTGATAAGCGCCCAAGGGGCCCATCACAATCCGGCAGGTCACCGACCATTGGGGAAGGGTATAGCCAGCCACAAAAATCTAAAAGCAGGTGTGCCCCCATACCTGTGTGCCCAACCGGCACTGGCGTCACGACAACCTACCACCTGGCTGAGCTATTCCCTGACCAACCACCTCAGCAGTGGAGTCACACAGTACCATCTGGCAAGTGACCGGTCGCAGCTGCCACAGGCGGCCAGGCACCACAATAGCGCCCCTAGTCTCCTCCATGAGTAATGTCCTCCTGTTTCCTCCTGATACGGTGACCCAGAACCCTATTTTTGCTGCAGCTGTATATATGTATAGATATATATATGTCTGGCGACACTGCACATCCTATCTGCATTTCTATCTATTTACACAGCTTGTCATAGACTGTCACCACTAGGGGGCGCAATTGTCTCACCATAGATGGAGTACACAGGTTGTCACTGTCACCACTAGGGGGCACCATTGTCTCACCATAGATGGAGTACACAGGTTGTCATACACTGTCACCACTAGGGGGCGCCATTATCCCATTATAGAGTACACAGCTTGTCATACACTGTCACCACTAGAGGGCGCCATTATCCCATTATAGATGGAGTACACAGGTTGTCATACACTGTCACCACTAGGGGGCACCATTGTCTCACCATAGATAGAGTACACAGGTTGTCATACACTGTCACCACTAGAGGGCGCCATTATCCCATTATAGATGGAGTACACAGGTTGTCATACACTGTCACCATTAGGGGGCACCACTGTCTCATTATAGATGGAGTACACAGCTTGTCATACACTGTCACCACTAGGGGGCACCATTGTCTCACCATAGATGGAGTACACAGCTTGTCATACACTGTCACCACTAGGGGGCACCATTATCCCATTATAGATGGAGTACACAGCTTGTCACACACTGTCACCACTAGGGGGCACCATTATCCCATTATAGAGTACACAGGTTGTCATACACTGTCACCACTAGAGGGCACCATTATCCCATTATAGAGTACACAGGTTGTCATACACTGTCACCACTAGAGGGCACCATTGTCTCATTATAGATAGAGTGCACAGGTTGTCATACACTGTCACCACTAGGGGGCACCATTATCCCATTATAGATAGAGTGCACAGGTTGTCATACACTGTCACCACTAGGGGGCACCATTATCCCATTATAGATGGAGTACACAGGTTGTCATACACTGTCACCACTAGAGGGCGCCATTATCCCATTATAGATGGAGTACACAGCTTGTCATACACTGTCACCACTAGGGGGCACCATTGTCTCATTATAGATAGAGTACACAGGTTGTCATAGACTGTCACCACTAGGGGGCACCATTGTCTCATTATAGATAGAGTACACAGGTTGTCATACACTGTCACCACTAGGGGGCGCAATTGTCTCACCATAGATGGAGTACACAGCTTGTCATACACTGTCACCACTAGGGGGCGCCATTATCCCATTATAGATGGAGTACACAGGTTGTCATACACTGTCACCACTAGGGGGCACCATTGTCTCACCATAGATGGAGTACACAGGTTGTCATACACTGTCACCACTAGGGGGCACCACTGTCTCATTATAGATGGAGTACACAGCTTGTCATACACTGTCACCACTAGAGGGCGCCATTATCCCATTATAGATGGAGTACACAGGTTGTCATACACTGTCACCACTAGGGGGCACCATTGTCTCACCATAGATGGAGTACACAGGTTGTCATACACTGTCACCACTAGGGGGCACCATTGTCTCACTATAGATAGAGTACACAGGTTGTCATACACTGTCACCACTAGGGGGCACCATTATCCCATTATAGATGGAGTACACAGGTTGTCATACACTGTCACCATTAGGGGGCACCATTGTCTCACCATAGATGGAGTACACAGCTTGTTACACACTGTCACCACTAGGGGGCGCCATTATCCCATTATAGATGGAGTACACAGCTTGTCACACACTGTCACCACTAGGGGGCGCCATTATCCCATTATAGATGGAGTACACAGGTTGTCATACACTGTCACCACTAGGGGGCACCATTGTCTCACTATAGATAGAGTACACAGGTTGTCATACACTGTCACCACTAGGGGGCACCACCGTCTCATTATAGATAGAGTACACAGGTTGTCATAGACTGTCACCACTAGGGGGCACCATTATCCCATTATAGATAGAGTACACAGGTTGTCATAGACTGTCACCACTAGGGGGCACCATTGTCTCATTATAGATGGAGTACACAGGTTGTCATAGACTGTCACCACTAGGGGGCACCATTATCCCATTATAGATAGAGTACACAGGTTGTCATAGACTGTCACCACTAGGGGGCACCATTGTCTCATTATAGATAGAGTGCACAGGTTGTCATACACTGTCACCACTAGGGGGCACCATTGTCTCACTATAGATAGAGTACACAGGTTGTCATACACTGTCACCACTAGGGGGCACCATTGTCTCATTATAGATAGAGTACATAGCTTGTCATACACTGTCACCACTAGGGGGCACCATTGTCTCACTATAGATAGAGTACACAGGTTGTCATACACTGTCACCACTAGGGGGCACCATTATCCCATTATAGATGGAGTACACAGGTTGTCATACACTGTCACCACTAGGGGGCACCACCGTCTCATTATAGATAGAGTACACAGGTTGTCATAGACTGTCACCACTAGGGGCACCATTGTCTCATTATAGATAGAGTACACAGGTTGTCATACACTGTCACCACTAGGGGGCACCATTGTCTCATTATAGAGTACACAGGTTGTCATACACTGTCACCACTAGGGGGACCATTATCCCATTATAGATAGAGTACACAGGTTGTCATAGACTGTCACCACTAGGGGGCACCATTGTCTCATTATAGATAGAGTACACAGGTTGTCATACACTGTCACCACTAGGGGGCACCATTGTCTCATTATAGATAGAGTACACAGCTTGTCATACACTGTCACCACTAGGGGGCACCATTGTCTCATTATAGAGTACACAGGTTGTCATACACTGTCACCACTAGGGGCACCATTGTCTCATTATAGATAGAGTGCACAGGTTGTCATACACTGTCACCACTAGGGGGCACCATTGTCTCACCATAGATGGAGTACACAGCTTGTCATACACTGTCACCACTAGGGGGCACATTGTCTCATTATAGATGGAGTACACAGGTTGTCATACACTGTCACCACTAGAGGGCGCCATTATCCCATTATAGATGGAGTACACAGCTTGTCATACACTGTCACCACTAGGGGGCACCATTATCCCATTATAGATAGAGTACATAGCTTGTCATACACTGTCACCACTAGGGGGCACCACTGTCTCATTATAGATAGAGTACACAGGTTGTCATAGACTGTCACCACTAGGGGGCACCATTATCCCATTATAGATGGAGTACACAGGTTGTCATAGACTGTCACCACTAGGGGGCACCATTGTCTCACCATAGATGGAGTACACAGCTTGTCATACACTGTCACCACTAGGGGGCACCACTGTCTCATTATAGATGGAGTACACAGGTTGTCATACACTGTCACCACTAGGGGGCGCCATTATCCCATTATAGATGGAGTACACAGCTTGTCATAGAATGTCACCACTAGGGGGCACCATTATCCCATTATAGATGGAGTACACAGGTTGTCATACACTGTCACCACTAGGGGGCACCACTGTCTCATTATAGATGGAGTACACAGCTTGTCATAGACTGTCACCACTAGGGGGCACCACTGTCTCATTATAGATAGAGTACACAGGTTGTCATACACTGTCACCATTAGGGGGCACCATTGTCTCATTATAGATGGAGTACACAGGTTGTCATACACTGTCACCATTAGGGGGCGCCATTATCCCATTATAGATGGAGTACACAGCTTGTCATACACTGTCACCACTAGGGGGCACCATTGTCTCACTATAGATGGAGTACACAGGTTGTCATACTCTGTCACTACTAGGGGGCACCATTGTCTCATTATAGATAGAGTACACAGGTTGTCATACACTGTCACCACTAGGGGGCACCATTGTCTCACTATAGATGGAGTACACAGCTTGTCATACACTGTCACCACTAGGGGGCACCACTGTCTCATTATAGATGGAGTACACAGCTTGTCATAGACTGTCACCACTAGGGGCACCATTGTCTCATTATAGAGTACACAGGTTGTCATACACTGTCACCACTAGGGGGCACCACTGTCTCATTATAGATGGAGTACACAGGTTGTCATACACTAGGGGGCGCTGGCGGTCTCTGCTGGGTTTTAATGAACAGTGCGGAGCGCTCGGTTATAATACGATGTAATTAGGAGTCTGTGAAGTGTTTCGGGGTTAAATACTTTGTGGTCACCTTGGCAGCCACCCCGGCTTTACTAATGGACGGCTCCGCCTCTCGTATCATTTATAGACTGGGGCAGGGAGACGCAAAGCATCTTTAACCCCTGTGGCACCAGTGTTCCCTGATGAAGCCGCAGATTGCCCCGGGCACTGCAGCCTGTTCTGAGGCCCTGGGGCGTAGTCAGGGTGTGAGACAGAATCTTTATGGCTGTCCGCTGCGGGGGAGGATCACCCGCCAATCTTGTATAGAGATCAGCGTCACACGTTCCGCCATCGTTCTCTCGTCAGGGCGCGGCTCTTCATGTTTATTCCGTGTCCCAGTAACAATGTGGAGGCTGCAGAACCGGTAATGCCGCTGTTACTGGGCAGATCAGACAGATACGTTAGGACCTGTCCCGTCCTGCTCCGACATGATGTCTATGTGGCGGGGGCGCCGCCGCTTCATCTGTCCGTTACTGCGCCACCATCTAGGGAGGGACGTACAAGAGCCCCCTTATATATCATTGCCTCGTATATGGGCCCCCCTTATATATCATTGTCTCATACAGGAGCCCCCCCTTATATATTATTACCTCATACAGGAGCCCCCCCTTATATATTATTACCTCATACAGGAGCCCCCCTTATATATCATTGCCTCATACAGGAGCCCCCCCTTATATATCATTGCCTCGTATATGGGCCCCCCTTATATATCATTGTCTCATACAGGAGCCCCCTTATATATCATTGCTTCATACAGGAGCCCCCCCCTTATATATCATTACCTCATACAGGAGCCCCCCCTTATATGTCATTGCCTCATACAGGAGCCCCCCCTTATATATCATTGCTTCATACAGGAGCCCCCCCCTTATATATCATTACCTCATACAGGAGCCCCCTTATATGTCATTGCCTCATACAGGAGCCCCCATTATATATCATTGCTTCATACAGGAGCCCCCCTTATATGTCATTGCCTCATACAGGAGCCCCCCTTATATATCATTGCTTCATACAGGAGCCCCCCTTATATGTCATTGCCTCATACAGGAGCCCCCCTTATATATCATTGCCTCATACAGGAGCCCCCCCTTATATATCATTACCTCATACAGGAGCCCCCCTTATATATCATTGCCTCATACAGGAGCCCCCCCTTATATATCATTACCTCATACAGGAGCCCCCCTTATATATCATTGCTTTGTATATGGGCCCCCCTTATATATCATTGCTTCATACAGGAGCCCCCCTTATATATCATTGCCTCATACAGGAGCCCCCCTTATATATCATTGCCTCATACAGGAGCCCCCCTTATATATCATTGCCTCATACAGGAGCCCCCCTTACATATCATTGCCTCTTCCCATGCAGCCATTGATGAGTATGGGCCAGGGTCCCTGACAGCAGTACCACCAGTACTACCAGTACTACCAGTCGGCCAGGGTATGTGTGTGGCTATCCTGAGGACTCGGCCGGTGTATGGAGGCAGCAATTACTTGATCACTGGTATAACACACAATGGCAGGAGGCCTTCATTAGGTCCCCAGTTTCCATGACAACCGATCAGCCCCCTGCAGTCATATCTCAGGGCTGACAGGAAACCGATTTCCTGCAACTAACCACCTAGATGCTGCAGTCACTACTGTCCCTGCTGGGATGAGGCCCCTGAGAGTGCGGATAGTGGTAGTGCTCTGTGTGATGGTGCGGCAGTGTCCGCTGTGAGGGGCAGCCAGGCTCTGTGTGATGGTGCGGCAGTGTCCGCTGTGAGGGGCAGCCAGGCTCTGTGTGATGGTGCGGCAGTGTCCGCTCTGAGGGGCAGCCAGGCTCTGTGTGATGGTGCGGCAGTGTCCGCTCTGAGGGGCAGCCAGGCTCTGTGTGATGGTGCGGCAGTGTCCGCTCTGAGGGGCAGCCAGGCTCTGTGTGATGGTGCGGCAGTGTCCGCTCTGAGGGGCAGCCAGGCTCTGTGTGATGGTGCGGCAGTGTCCGCTCTGAGGGGCAGCCAGGCTCTGTGTGATGGTGCGGCAGTGTCCGCTGTGAGGGGCAGCCAGGCTCTGTGTGATGGTGCGGCAGTGTCCGCTGTGAGGGGCAGCCAGGCTCTGTGTGATGGCGGCAGTGTCCGCTGTGAGGGCAGCCAGGCTCTGTGTGATGGTGCGGCAGTGTCCGCTCTGAGGGGCAGCCAGGCTCTGTGTGATGGTGCGGCAGTGTCCGCTGTGAGGGGCAGCCAGGCTCTGTGTGATGGCGGCAGTGTCCGCTGTGAGGGCAGCCAGGCTCTGTGTTATGGTGCGGCAGTGTCCGCTCTGAGTGGCAGCCAGGCTCTGTGTGATGGTGCGGCAGTGTCCGCTGTGAGGGGCAGCTAGGCTCCGTGTGATGGGGCAGCAGTGTCCGCTGTGAGGGGCAGCCAGGCTCTGTGTGATGGTGCGGCAGTGTCCGCTGTGAGGGGCAGCCAGGCTCTGTGTGATGGTGCGGCAGTGTCCGCTGTGAGGGGCAGCCAGGCTCTGTGTGATGGTGCGGCAGTGTCCGCTGTGAGGGGCAGCTAGGCTCCGTGTGATGGTGCAGCAGTGTCCGCTGTGAGGGGCAGCCAGGCTCTGTGTGATGGTTTTGCAGTGTCCGCTGTGAGGGGCAGCCAGGCCCTGTGTGATGGAGGGGCAGCCAGGCTCTGTGTGATGGTGCGGCAGTGTCCGCTGTGAGGGGCAGCCAGGCTCTGTGTGATGGTGCGGCAGTGTCCGCTGTGAGGGGCAGCCAGGCTCTGTGTGATGGTGCGGCAGTGTCCGCTGTGAGGGGCAGCCAGGCCCTGTGTGATGGAGGGGCAGCCAGGCTCTGTGTGATGGTGCGGCAGTGTCCGCTGTGAGGGGCAGCCAGGCTCTGTGTGATGGTGCGGCAGTGTCCGCTGTGAGGGCAGCCAGGCTCTGTGTGATGGTGCGGCAGTGTCCGCTGTGAGGGGCAGCCAGGCTCTGTGTGATGGTGCGGCAGTGTCCGCTGTGAGGGGCAGCCAGGCTCTGTGTGATGGTGCGGCAGTGTCCGCTGTGAGGGGCAGCCAGGCTCTGTGTGATGGTGCGGAAGTGTCCGCTCTGAGGGGCAGCCAGGCTCTGTGTGATGGTGCGGCAGTGTCCGCTGTGAGGGCAGCCAGGCTCTGTGTGATGGTGCGGCAGTGTCCGCTGTGAGGGGCAGCCAGGCTCTGTGTGATGGTGCGGCAGTGTCCGCTCTGAGGGGCAGCCAGGCTCTGTGTGATGGTGCGGCAGTGTCCGCTCTGAGGGGCAGCCAGGCTCTGTGTGATGGCGGCAGTGTCCGCTGTGAGGGCAGCCAGGCTCTGTGTGATGGTGCGGCAGTGTCCGCTCTGAGGGGCAGCCAGGCTCTGTGTGATGGTGCGGCAGTGTCCGCTGTGAGGGGCAGCCAGGCTCTGTGTGATGGTGCGGCAGTGTCCGCTGTGAGGGGCAGCCAGGCTCTGTGTGATGGTGCGGCAGTGTCCGCTCTGAGGGGCAGCCAGTCTCTGTGTGATGGTGCGGCAGTGTCCGCTCTGAAGGGCAGCCAGGCTCTGTGTGATGGTGCGGCAGTGTCCGCTCTGAGGGGCAGCCAGGCTCTGTGTGATGGTGCGGCAGTGTCTGCTCTGAGGGGCAGCCAGGCTCTGTGTGATGGTGCGGCAGGCAGTGTCCGCTCTGAGGGGCAGCCAGGCTCTGTGTGATGGTCGGGCAGTGTCCGCTGTGAGGGGCAGCCAGGCTCTGTGTGATGGTGCGGCAGTGTCCGCTCTGAGGGGCAGCAAGGCTCTGTGTGACGGTGCGGCAGTGTCCGCTGTGAGGGGCAGCAAGGCTCTGTGTGATGGTGCGGCAGTGTCCGCTGTGAGGGGCAGCCAGGCTCTGTGTGATGGTGCGGCAGTGTCCGCTCTGAGGGGCAGCCAGGCTCTGTGTGATGGTGCGGCAGTGTCCGCTCTGAGGGGCAGCCAGGCTCTGTGTGATGGTGCGGCAGTGTCCGCTGTGAGGGCAGCCAGGCTCTGTGTGATGGTGCGGCAGTGTCCGCTGTGGGGGGCAGCCAGGCTCTGTGTGATGGTGCGGCAGTGTCCGCTGTGGGGGGCAGCCAGGCTCTGTGTGATGGTGCGGCAGTGTCCGCTGTGAGGGGCAGCCAGGCTCTGTGTGATGGTGCGGCAGTGTCCGCTGTGAGGGGCAGCCAGGCTCTGTGTGATGGTGCGGCAGTGTCCGCTGTGAGGGGCAGCCAGGCTCTGTGTGATGGTGCGGCAGTGTCCGCTGTGAGGGGCAGCCAGGCTCTGTGTGATGGTGCGGCAGTGTCCGCTGTGAGGGGCAGCCAGGCTCTGTGTGATGGTGCGGCAGTGTCCGCTGTGAGGGGCAGCCAGGCTCTGTGTGATGGTGCGGCAGTGTCCGCTCTGAGGGGCAGCCAGGCTCTGTGTGATGGTGCGGCAGTGTCCGCTGTGAGGGGCAGCCAGGCTCTGTGTGATGGTGCGGCAGTGTTTGCTGTGAGGGGCAGCCAGGCTCTGTGTGATGGTGCGGCAGTGTCCGCTGTGAGGGGCAGCCAGGCTCTGTGTGTTGGTGCGGCAGTGTCCGCTGTGAGGGCAGCCAGGCTCTGTGTGATGGTGCGGCAGTGTCCGCTGTGAGGGGCAGCCAGGCTCTGTGTGATGGTGCGGCAGTGTTTGCTGTGAGGGGCAGCCAGGCTCTGTGTGATGGTGCGGCAGTGTCCGCTGTGAGGGGCAGCCAGGCTCTGTGTGATGGTGCGGCAGTGTTTGCTGTGAGGGGCAGCCAGGCTCTGTGTGATGGTGCGGCAGTGTCCGCTGTGAGTGGCAGCCAGGCTCTGTGTGATGGTGCGGCAGTGTCCGCTGTGAGGGCAGCCAGGCTCTGTGTGATGGTGCGGCAGTGTCCGCTGTGAGGGGCAGCCAGGCTCTGTGTGTTGGTGCGGCAGTGTCCGCTGTGAGGAGCAGTCAGGTTCTGTGTTATAGACCCACCGCATAGTCTAGGCCACCAGTAACCATTTGTTTTCAGTCTTAGCCTTCGGCCTCCAGTGATGGTGCCGTCGCCTCTGTGGGATCTGTCGGTGATGAGACGTCCTCTCTCCATGACGGTCCTGACCTTTCTATCTCGCGTTTCAGGATAAACTTGTTTGGGATTATCACAACTATTTGTAGAGCCCAGAGCAAACAGCGGACACAATGCGGTCGGCCCTCCCGGGCACAGGTAATCCCGGCTTTGTATATCTGTCTCTTCTTTCTCTGTCCTCCAGAGGTATAACCTGGTCAGGGTGCAGCCCGTACAATGCGGTCGGCCCTCCCGGGCACAGGTAATTCCAGCTTTGTATATCTGTCTCTTCTTTCTTTGTCCCCCAGAGGTATAACCTGGTGAGGGTGCAGCCCGTACAATGCGGTCGGCCCTCCCGGACACAGGTAATCCCGGCTTTGTATATCAGTCTCTTCTTTCTTTGTCCCCCAGAGGTATAACCTGGTGATGGTGCTGCCCGTATAATGCAGGGGTGTCTGGGAGGACAGGAGCGGACCATCCTGGAGACTCGCTGTCTCATTGTATACTTATGTGGGGTCACCAGGATCGGCTTCTGTACGGGCTCACCACCCGATATTCAATACAGCCGCACATGAGCGCCCATCACAATGCCTGAGCAATGGCGTGGCCGGGCGGCGCGAGCAGTCACTATGTAGATTGTGCCGCCAGTTACATGCGCTGTTATCTGCCGCACGTCTCCAGATTATAGAGAGATGATGATTTTACAGTCACCCAAAGGATCAGATCAGTGGATGAGCGGGCGTTTTCTCACTCCTCGGCAGAATGAGCTCTCCTAGGAACGCTAAGGGCCCCAAGATGTGTTCTCCATGTCCCAATAACACCAGACCAATGGCGCTACTGTCCATCAAGACTCCTGTGTTTCTCCCGACTGTGTCTTCTAGATTTCTCTGTCCCCTCCAGACTACTCTTTCCACCCTCAAGACCTTTCCATAACCCCTGTCTCCTCCAGACTCCACTTCCCCCACCACCCTCCTTTACCATCACCTCTAGCCTCCTCTTTCTTCTCTGGAGACTCTTGTCCTTTCCAGACTCCTCTGTTCTCTGTCTCCTCTGTCTCTTGGCTCCTCTGTCCCTGCTTTAGAATTTTCTGTCCCCCTCTAGACTCCTCTGATCCCTCCGGTCCCTTCAGACTCTTCTACCTCTTCCAGACTTCTGCTGTCCCCTCCACGTGCCTCTGTTCCCTCCAGTCTTTTCAGTCCTTTCCGGATTACTCTATCCCCCTCATTATACCTTTGTAGTGTCCCAGGGCGGATGTTCCATCCCTGTGTCTAGCCTGCGTAGGCCGGTATTACTGTATGTATGTGCTCTGGGCTGAAGGATTGTACTTTGCACTCCCACCACTAGATGTCACTGTCTTTTATGCACCACATGGCACAGCTAAAGGGAAACCTACAAAAAGGGTGAACACGACGGATCTCATGTAATTTACTGTGTATGCCCCTGTCTTTTCCACTGACTGGGAGCCAATCCCTGAGTTGGATCCCTCACACTAGCCCCTCCTCCATTTCCTAGCCTATCACAAGCTGGTGTAGTGTGTCTCCTGATGTGTTTCAGCCCAATCAGATGGCTCCCTGATAGTTTGGGTGTTCAGCCAGAGTGTTCCTGGGATTTTCAGGGTCTGGTCTGGAGGCCAGGACCCACTTGTGGGGACATCTCTGACGTAACTGCTGTCTTTTGGCCCCTGTCTCAGTTATCAGGATGAGAATGAAAGTTGATAGTCCCCTGGCTCGGATATCACCATGT
This sequence comes from Dendropsophus ebraccatus, assembly GCF_027789765.1. NCBI lineage: Eukaryota > Metazoa > Chordata > Amphibia > Anura > Hylidae > Dendropsophus > Dendropsophus ebraccatus. The sequence goes on along the minus strand of NC_091466.1, from coordinate 5,122,435 downwards.
TATCCCGGAAGTGATATCACCATGTTATCCAGGAAGTGATATCACCATGTTATCCAGGAAGTGACATCACCATGTTATCCAGGAAGTGACATCACCATGTTATCTAGGAAGTGACATCGCCATGTTATCCAGGAAGTGACATCACCATGTTATCCAGGAAGTTACATCACCATGTTATCCCGGAAGTAACATCACCATGTTATCTAGGAAGTGACATCGCCATGTTATCCAGGAAGTGACATCACCATGTTATCCAGGAAGTTACATCACCATGTTATCCCGGAAGTGATATCACCATGTTATCCCGGAAGTGACATCACCATGTTATCCAGGAAGTGACATCACCATGTTATCCCGGAAGTGACATCACCATGTTATCCAGGAAGTGACATCACCATGTTATCCAGGAAGTAACATCACCATGTTATCTAGGAAATGACATCACCATGTTATCCCGGAAGTGAAATCACCATGTTATCCCGGAAGTGACATCACCATGTTATCCCGGAAGTGACATCACCATGTTATCCAGGAAGGGACATCACCATGTTATCCAGGAAGTGACATCACCATGTTATCTAGGAAGTGACATCGCCATGTTATCCAGGAAGTGACATCGCCATGTTATCCAGGAAGTTACATCGCCATGTTATCCCGGAAGTAACATCACCATGTTATCTAGGAAGTGACATCGCCATGTTATCCAGGAAGTGACATCACCATGTTATCCAGGAAGTTACATCACCATGTTATCCCGGAAGTGACATCACCATGTTATCCAGGAAGTGATATCAACATGTTATCCAGGAAGTGACATCACCATGTTATCCAGGAAGTGACTTCACCATGTTATCCCGGAAGTGACATCACCATGTTATCCCGGAAGTGACATCACCATGTTATCCAGGAAGTGACATCACCATGTTATCCCGGAAGTGATATCACCATGTTATCCCGGAAGTGACATCACCATGTTATCCAGGAAGTGACATCACCATGTTATCCAGGAAGTAACATCACCATGTTATCTAGGAAATGACATCACCATGTTATCCCGGAAGTGAAATCACCATGTTATCCCGGAAGTGACATCACCATGTTATCCCGGAAGTGACATCACCATGTTATCCAGGAAGTGACATCACCATGTTATCCAGGAAGTGACATCACCATGTTATCCAGGAAGTGACATCACCATGTTATCCAGGAAGTGAAGCCTTGATGTAGTAGTAAGTGCAGGGGAAAAAAGCACTTTATAAGCATTTCCCGTGATAAGTGTATATTGGGGATTTGTATAACTTTTGGGGGGCAATATAATACTGTAATAAAAATTTTTGCTGGCCTTCTACTTTAAGTCTATGGCCCAAATTCACCAATAGGTTTGCCACGATTGAGGACTGACAGCAGTGCTGGAAACTGTCATGGATGCCTGTGCTGCCATTATTACCCCAAGTGAGGAGCCGCTGTATGTAATGAGAACAATCCAAACTATCCTGATAGGGGAGCCCCAGACTCATTAGGCGGCATATACTGTCTGTATACCACAGATGTGTCAGACGGGATATACTGTCCATATACCACAGATGTGTTAGGCAACATAAATTGTTCGTACACCACAGATGTGTCAGGTGGCATATACTTTCTGTATACCACAGATGTGTCAGGCGGCATATACTGTCTGTATACCAAAGATGTGTCAGGTGGCATATACTGTCAGTATACCAGAGATGTGTCAGACAGGAATAACCCACTAGGTTCCCTCTGACCCCTGACGGCTAGCTTTACCCACTAGGTAAAGCCTGTGTTCCTGGATCTGTGTCACTTGGTGTCCACAGACAGCATTAGGCAGATTGTCATTGCCGTGGATGCAGATACTTCTTTCTAAAGTCGCCACAGTATATGCCGCCTGACACATCTGTGGTATACGGACAGTATATGCTGCCTGACACATCTGTGGTATACGGACAGTATATGCCGCCTGACACATCTGTGGTATATGGACAGTATATGCTGCCTGACACATCTGTGGTATACGGACAGTATATGCTGCCTGATGAGTCTGGGGCTCCCCTAGACATTGTCCTCATTACATATGTGGTGCATCACTATGGTGTTCGACTGGTCACTTGCTAGCTGGTAACGTGTGACGCCACTACTGTGGTGGTTGGTCGCACTATGGCTCAGCCAGATATTAGGTTGTTGTGATGTCAGTGTCGGTTGGGCACACAGGTATAGGGGCACACCTGCTTTTAGCTTGGGGAGGCTGGCTGTACCCTTTCCCGGACTATTGGTACTGCCACCCACAGAAAGGGGAGATGACCCAAGGAAGATGCAATTACTGTGTCGGTGTTAGAGTAATAATCACGGAGTCCTGTTACAATAAATAAACTCTTCTTTACTGCAAGCCTGTGTTCCTGGATCTGTGTCACATGATGTCCACAGACAGCATTAGGCAGATTGTCATTGCCGTGGATGCAGATACTTCTTTCTAAAGTGGCCACAGCTGAGTAAAGATAGCGTCTAGATAGAACCCCCCCACCAGGTAGCCCACTCTCACCACCATCAGTCAAATCTCATTCAAATCAGTCACGTGTTATAATTTTATTCTGTGTTCCTGTCAGTCAAGCAGGGATTTATTCTAAGGCTCAAGTCTATACAGTCTACCTGCACAGTAGCAGTGATTATTTCCAGTCTTTCATGTATTCCAAGCACCCAGCTCACTTATTGTTTATTGTACCGTGCCTTTAAGAAGATTTTACACGCAAAGTTGCACCTGTTTAAGTCTAAAGCTGGACTGGACCTGTGGGGGGCATACACCACTTAGGCCCACGACAAGAGCTGAAGAGGTAGCAGAATTAACCACTGGGGAATAACATGAGATGAGCTTTTTGCATTGTCCATTAAAGATTTCCAGCACTAGACTAGCAGAATACCTTTAGAAAGAAAGAACCTATGTGCTGGGACACTGCAAGCGCACCTTCCCACCTCTTCTTCTCCTCCAGACTCTACCCCTCCATACACTTTTATCCAACCCAGACTCCTTGGTCCTCCTCCAGACCCCTCTGCACCCTCCAGATTTCTCCTCCTATGTTCCCTTCAGACTCCCCGGTCCTTCTCCAGACTCTTCTGTTCCCTCCAGATTTTCCTCCTATGTTCCCATTAGACTCTTCTGTCCTGTCTAGACTTCATCATTCTTTCCTCCAGACTCCTCTGTTCTTTAGGCTCTCCAGTCCCCCTCCAGACTCCTCTGTTTTCCCCCAGACTCCTCTGTTTTCCCCCAGACTCCTCTGTTTTCCCGCAGACTCCTCTGTTTCCCCCCAGACTCCTCTGTTTCCCCCAGACTCCTCTGTTTCCCTCAGACTCCTCTGTTTTCCCCCAGACTCCTCTGTTTTCCCTCAGACTCCTCTGTTTCCCCCAGACTCCTCTGTTTTCCCGCAGACTCCTCTGTTTCTCTCAGACTCCTCTGTTTCCCCCAGACTCCTCTGTTTTCCCGCAGACTCCTCTGTTTTCCCGCAGACTCCTCTGTTTTCCCCCAGACTCCTCTGTTTCCCCCAGACTCCTCTGTTTTCCCCCAGACTCCTCTGTTTTCCCTCAGACTCCTCTGTTTCCCCCCAGACTCCTCTGTTTCCCCCAGACTCCTCTGTTTCCCTCAGACTCCTCTGTTTTCCCTCAGACTCCTCTGTTTCCCCCAGACTCCTCTGTTTCCCCCAGACTCCTCTGTTTCTCTCAGACTCCTCTGTTTCCCCCAGACTCCTCTGTTTCCCCCAGACTCCTCTGTTTCCCCCAGACTCCTCTGTTTTCCCGCAGACTCCTCTGTTTTCCCGCAGACTCCTGTGTTTCCCCCAGACTCCTCTGTTTTCCCCCAGACTCCTCTGTTTTCCATCAGACGCCTCTGTTCCCTCCAGGGTCAGTGTGTTATATCTGTGTAATGTGTATGGGGCCTAAGAAGCTGCAGGGAGAGGAGGGGGAGATGTGTTTGTGGCTGCCGGAGCATTGTTGGTAAGTGACTCACAGGGCGTTGTCTCCATCTGTAAACTGTAATAACCCAAATCCTGCACAATTGTGAATAACCCCAGGCTGCAGATGAGAGCGGAGACATTATAAGAGGAGAGAGCGCCCGGGCCCCTCCATGCTGCACCCTTCTCTATATGTCAGGGGTCAAAGGGAAGCGAGTGGGGGATTCCCACCTGACACATCTGTGGTATACAGATTGTATATGCCGCCTGCCACATCTGTGGTGTACGGACAGTATATGCCACCTGACACATCTGTGGTATACGGACAGTATCTGCCACCTGACACATCTGTGGTATACGGACAGTATATGCCGCCTGACACATCTGTGGTATACAGACAGTATATGCCACCTGACACATCTGTGGTATACAGATTGTATATGCCGCCTGCCACATCTGTGGTGTACGGACAGTATATGCCGCCTGACACATCTGTGGTATACAGACAGTATATGCCGCCTGACACATCTGTGGTGTACGGACAGTATATGCCGCCTGACACATCTGTGGTATACAGACAGTATATGCCACCTGACACATATGTGGTATACGGACAGTATATGCCGCCTGACACATCTGTGGTATACGGACAGTATATGCCACCTGACACATCTGTGGTATACGGACAGTATATGCCGCCTGACCCATCTGTGGTATACAGACAGTATATGCCGCCTGACACATCTGTGGTATACGGACATTATATGCCGCCTGCCACATCTGTGGTATACAGACAGTATATGCCGCCTGACACATCTGTGGTATACGGACAGCATATGCCGCCTGACACATCTGTGGTATACGGACAGTATATGCCGCCTGACCCATCTGTGGTATACAGATTGTATATGCCGCCTGACACATCTGTGGTATACAGATTGTATATGCCGCCTGACACATCTGTGGTATACAGATTGTATATGCCGCCTGACACATCTGTGGTATACGGACAGTATATGCCGCCTGACACATCTGTGGTATACGGACAGCATATGCCGCCTGACACATCTGTGGTATACGGACAGTATATGCCGCCTGACCCATCTGTGGTATACAGATTGTATATGCCGCCTGACACATCTGTGGTATACAGATTGTATATGCCGCCTGACACATCTGTGGTATACAGATTGTATATGCCGCCTGACACATCTGTGGTATACGGACAGTATATGCCACCTGACACATCTGTGGTATACGGACAGTATATGCCGCCTGACACATCTGTGGTATACGGACAGTATATGCCACCTGACACATCTGTGGTATACGGACAGTATATGCCACCTGACACATCTGTGGTATACGGACAGTATATGCCGCCTGACACATCTGTGGTATACAGACAGTATATGCCGCCTGACCCATCTGTGGTATACGGACAGTATATGCCGCCTGACCCATCTGTGGTATACGGACAGTATATGCCGCCTGACACATCTGTGGTATACGGACAGTATATGCCGCCTGACCCATCTGTGGTATACGGACAGTATATGCCGCCTGACACATCTGTGGTATACGGACAGTATATGCCGCCTGACACATCTGTGGTATACGGACAGTATATGCCGCCTGACACATCTGTGGTATACGGACAGTATATGCCGCCTGACCCATCTGTGGTATACAGACAGTATATGCCGCCTGACACATCTGTGGTATACAGACAGTATATGCCGCCTGACACATCTGTGGTGTACGGTCAGTATATGCCGCCTGACACATCTGTGGTATACGGACAGTATATGCCGCCTGACACATCTGTGGTATACCCCAGAGGATATATTCTATACCAGGGGATGTAACATAGCCCAGGCCACAGTATACAGGAGGGGATATATTCTATACCAGGGGATGTAACATAGCCCAGGCCACAGTATACAGGAGGGATATATACTATACCAGGGGGATGTAACATAGCCCAGGCCACAGTATACAGGAGGGGATATATTCTATACCGGGGGGGGGGGGGGGGGGGGGGGGATGTAACATAGCCCAGGCCCCAGTATACAGGAGGGGATATATTCTATACCAGGGGATGTAACATAGCCCAGGCCACAGTATACAGGAGGGGATATATTCTATACCAGGGGATGTAACATAGCCCAGGCCACAGTATACAGGAGGGGATATATTCTATACCAGGGGGGTGTAACATAGCCCAGGCCACAGTATACAGGAGAGGATATATTCTATACCAGGGGATGTAACATAGCCCAGGCCCCAGTATACAGGAGGGGATATATTCTATACCAGGGGATGTAACATAGCCCAGGCCACAGTATACAGGAGGGGATATATTCTATACCAGGGGATGTAACATAGCCCAGGCCACAGTATACAGGAGGGGATATATTCTATACCGGGGGGTGTAACATAGCCCAGGCCACAGTATACAGGAGGGGATATATTCTATACCGGGGGGTGTAACATAGCCCAGGCCACAGTATACAGGAGGGGATATATACTATACCAGGGGGGTGTAACATAGCCCAGGCCAGAGTATACAGGAGGGATATATACTATACCGGGGGTGTAACATAGCCCAGGCCACAGTATACAGGAGGGATATATTCTATACCGGGGGATGTAACATAGCCCAGGCCACAGTATACAGGAGGGGATATATTCTATACCAGGGGATGTAACATAGCCCAGGCCACAGTATACAGGAGGGGATATATTCTATACCGGGGGTGTAACATAGCCCAGGCCACAGTATACAGGAGGGGATATATACTATACCAGGGGGTGTAACATAGCCCAGGCCACAGTATACAGGAGGGGATATATTCTATACCAGGGGATGTAACATAGCCCAGGCCACAGTATACAGGAGGGATATATTCTATACCGGGGGGTGTAACATAGCCCAGGCCACAGTATACAGGAGGGGATATATACTATACCAGGGGATGTAACATAGCCCAGGCTACAGTATACAGGAGGGATATATACTATACCAGGGGGTGTAACATAGCCCAGGCTACAGTATACAGGAGGGGATATATTCTATACTGGGGGGTATAACATAGCCCAGGCCACAGTATACAGGAGGGGATATATACTATACCAGGGGGTGTAACATAGCCGAGGCCACAGTATACAGGAGGGGATATATACTATACCGGGGGTGTAACATAGCCCAGGCCACAGTATACAGGAGGGGATATATTCTATACTGGGGGGTGTAACATAGCCCAGGCCACAGTATACAGGAGGGATATATTCTATACCAGGGGATGTAACATAGCCCAGGCCACAGTATACAGGAGGGGATATATTCTATACCAGGGGGTGTAACATAGCCCAGGCCACAGTATACAGGAGGGATATATTCTATACCGGGGGATGTAACATAGCCCAGGCCACAGTATACAGGAGGGGATATATACTATACCGGGGGGTGTAACATAGCCCAGGCCACAGTATACAGGAGGGGATATATACTATACCAGGGGGTGTAACATAGCCCAGGCCACAGTATACAGGAGGGGATATATTCTATACCGGGGGGTATAACATAGCCCAGGCCACAGTATACAGGAGGGATATATACTATACCAGGGGGTGTAACATAGCCCAGGCCACAGTATACAGGAGGGGATATATTCTATACCGGGGGGTGTAACATAGCCCAGGCCACAGTATACAGGAGGGGATATATTCTATACCAGGGGGTGTAACATAGCCCAGGCCAGAGTATACAGGAGGGGATATATTCTATACCGGGGGGTGTAACATAGCCCAGGCCACAGTATACAGGAGGGGATATATACTATACCAGGGGGTGTAACATAGCCCAGGCCACAGTATACAGGAGGGGATATATACTATACCAGGGGGTGTAACATAGCCCAGGCCACAGTATACAGGAGGGGATATATTCTATACCGGGGGGTATAACATAGCCCAGGCCACAGTATACAGGAGGAGATATATTCTATACCAGGGGATGTAACATAGCCCAGGCCACAGTATACAGGAGGGGATATATTCTATACCAGGGGATGTAACATAGCCCAGGCCACAGTATACAGGAGGGATATATTCTATACCAGGGGGTGTAACATAGCCCAGGCCACAGTATACAGGAGGGGATATATAATATACCAGGGGTGTAACATAGCCCAGGCCACAGTATACAGGAGGGGATATATTATATACCGGGGGGTGTAACATAGCCCAGGCCACAGTATACAGGAGGGGATATATTCTATACCGGGGGGTGTAACATAGCCCAGGCCACAGTATACAGGAGGGATATATTCTATACCGGGGGGTGTAACATAGCCCAGGCCACAGTATACAGGAGGGGATATATTCTATACCAGGGGGTGTAACATAGCCCAGGCTACAGTATACAGGAGGGGATATATTCTATACCGGGGGGTGTAACATAGCCCAGGCCACAGTATACAGGAGGGATATATTCTATACCAGGGGAATGTAACATAGCCCAGGCCACAGTATACAGGAGGGATATATTCTATACCGGGGGGTGTAACATAGCCCAGGCTACAGTATACAGGAGGGGATATATTCTATACCAGGGGGATGTAACATAGCCCAGGCCACAGTATACAGGAGGGGATATATTCTATACCAGGGGGTGTAACATAGCCCAGGCCACAGTATACAGGAGGGATATATTCTATACCGGGGGATGTAACATAGCCCAGGCCACAGTATACAGGAGGGGATATATTCTATACCGGGGGTGTAACATAGCCCAGGCCACAGTATACAGGAGGAGATATATTCTATACCAGGGGGTGTAACATAGCCCAGGCCACAGTATACAGGAGGGGATATATTCTATACCAGGGGATGTAACATAGCCCAGGCCACAGTATACAGGAGGGATATATTCTATACCGGGGGTGTAACATAGCCCAGGCCACAGTATACAGGAGGGGATATATACTATACCAGGGGGTGTAACATAGCCCAGGCCACAGTATACAGGAGGGGATATATACTATACCGGGGGGTGTAACATAGCCCAGGCCACAGTATACAGGAGGGGATATATTCTATACCGGGGGGGTGTAACATAGCCCAGGCCACAGTATACAGGAGGGGATATATTCTATACCAGGGGGTGTAACATAGCCCAGGCCACAGTATACAGGAGGGGATATATAATATACCAGGGGGTGTAACATAGCCCAGGCCACAGTATACAGGAGGGGATATATACTATACCAGGGGTGTAACTGTTAAGGTTAAATTTATATGTTGACCTCTCTCTATGGAGAGAAGCCAAAAACCCAGGTAAAGGATGGTTTTTTAATTATATCTAGAGGTGAAACCTGCAGTGTTCCCACTCGTTAGTTATAAGTCACTGACACAGATAAGACAATGTATCATGATTATAAGCCTGGAGAAAATGGCCCTTCTGTCTGACCCTCTGGCTCTCATCTATCTACTCCACACCCTCCCCTCTTAGAACTCTAATCCTTGATTCCCCCTTAGGGATAGTACTTACATTAACCCCCAAGGTTCCTGGAAATTCCAAGGACCCATTTGCCCTGCATGTTACATGTAGGTCTGGTTACCTACCCACAAGGCAAAAATATGTGTGCACAGGAGTGTAAGGGGTTTCCCAGGTGTTGGTCAGAGAGCCAGAGGTTGGTGGGGCTAAGGCATGTATCTGCCTTCATATCAAACCTCCTAAAGATCTGTTCTAGATCTTGCACTGCATCTTCTCATGCCCATCGCTAACTATATCTTCCTTAGCTTCACATCAGCTTCACATAAACTTCTTGTGGAGACTGGGGATCCCTTCTTTTAGTGAATAACTGTCTCATCCTTGCTCAGCTAATCCCTAGGTAGCGTATTGGGGACTAAAACCTAAACCTTAGGTCTTGCCAAGTACAGCTACTATAGACCCAGACGCTTATAGTGACATACTATACGACGCTTTATAGCAACCTACTGTCCCTCGTTGCTAATTCCTCCTAGGGGGCAAGGGGGTAAGTCACAGATCTTCTGACCTGCTCTCTACCACAGTACAAGCACAAATAATGGGATCAATACAAGTATTGTTCCCGCTGCTCGAGACAGAGATCACTTATCAGGAACCCGTTCACTCCAAAAGTTATGTGCCTGCTGTCTGTGACCTCGCAGCTGTTCTCGATGCCATGCTGTATTACAAGGGTTAAGCATTAATCACAGCCTCCCCGTAAGGACGCAGAAGTGATCATGTTCGGCAATCCCTTTCCTTAATTCAGCATAAATACAGCAACAGCTTATCTCAATCACACAACAGTTTGCGACGGCAATGCAGCACTTTAACCTTGTCCTATCCTGGGTTACAGAGTTCTTTGTCTAACAAATAGACTCAGCTTTACAAACATATATATAGAACACAGGTGACGGGAATCTGATTAGATCCGTTCCCCTGAGGCGCAGATAGTACGTAAGAAAGGAAAGTCTTTCTTACCTGGCCAGTTATATCTGCGCATCCGATGACGGATAAATCTCCACATCCCGTCTGTCTGCGTTCTGGTTACAAGAGGCTGAGTCCCTGTTCGGGCGCCAAATGATAAGGTTAAATTTATATGTTGACCTCTCTCTATGGAGAGAAGCCAAAAACCCAGGTAAAGGATGGTTTTTGAATTATATCTAGAGTTGGAATCCTGCAGTATTACCAGCTCGTTACTTATACGTCATGGACACAGATAAGACAATGTATCATGATTATAAGCCTGGAGAAAATGGCCCAGGTTTTATTATGGTCATCACATTTTATAGACAGATAAAATATAGGGTGGTAACAAATGCTAATAAGGCATAGATGAGGCGGTGCTAGTGATTTAGATATTCAGTCATGCGCAATGGCATCTATATTAGTATTCATTATTATTATTCAAAAAGGTTAGAACAATACATTCTGTGCAATGATACTTTCACATTATTCCCACTGTAACAGACAGGCAACTTTCCTCTGAGAATGTCCTTGAACGCTGATAAACATGTCTCTGAGGGAAATAGTTCTTGAGACAAAACATTCTTTCTAGTGTCCATATCAGAAGTTTTCCAAGGTAAGAAATGGTCCAACTATAAGTTAACCCTATCAGGGACTCTCTAATGTACTGGAGCTTCTGAGCAAGAGGCCTATATATATGTGTAGTCATATAGGTACGGTGCAGGTAGGTAAAATCACATCGCTGGCCTTATCATAACATAGCCCAGGCCACAGTATACAGGAGGGATATATTCTATACCAGGGGGTGTAACATAGCCCAGGCCACAGTATACAGGAGGAGATATATTCTATACCAGGGGATGTAACATAGCCCAGGCCACAGTATACAGGAGGGGATATATTCTATACCAGGGGATGTAACATAGCCCAGGCCACAGTATACAGGAGGAGATATATTCTATACCAGGGGATGTAACATAGCCCAGGCCACAGTATACAGGAGGGATATATTCTATACCAGGGGATGTAACATAGCCCAGGCTACAGTATACAGGAGGGATATATACTATACCAGGGGATGTAACATAGCCCAGGCCACAGTATACAGGAGGGGATATATTCTATACCAGGGGATGTAACATAGCCCAGGCCACAGTATACAGGAGGGATATATTCTATACCAGGGGGTGTAACATAGCCCAGGCCACAGTATACAGGAGGGATATATTCTATACCGGGGGGTGTAATATAGGCCAGGCCAGATTTATGCCTAAGGCCGGGGTCACACTGCTTTTTTGCAGTCTGTTTTTTCATCCTTTTTTTGCAAACAAAAAACAGATAGAAAAACGGATCAAGACATATCTTTTTTAGCGTAATGTAACAATGTGGAGAGGTTGTAGATGGAGTATATATTATGTTGTATCAGAATATATGCAGTAGGTCTGGTAATGCGGCTGATGTCCAGGCCACAGGCAGACAGTGCGGATTATAGAGTAATCAGGACTCAGGTGTGACGGCCGTATAAGAGTCTGCTGGCTGCTCAGATGTCTCTCTGGGGAAAAGATCTAAGGACGAGTGTCTGTGAGAGTCTGGTGTAACAGGCCAGAGTATATACCCCCAGCCCAGACTATACCTGGTGTAACAGGCCAGAGTATATACCCCCAGCACAGACTATACCCGGTGTAACAGGCCAGAGTATATACCCCCAGCCCAGACTATACCCGGTGTAACAGGCCAGAGTATATACCCCCAGCCCAGACTATACCCGGTGTAACAGGCCAGAGTATATACCCGCAGCCCAGACTATACCCGGTGTAGCAGAGTATATACCCCCAGCCCAGACTATACCCAGTGTAACAGGCCAGAGTATATACCCCCAGCCCAGACTATACCCGGTGTAACAGAGTATATACCCCCAGCCCAGACTATACCCGGTGTAACAGGCCAGAGTATATACCCCCAGCCCAGACTATACCCGGTGTAACAGAGTATATACCCCCAGCCCAGACTATACCCGGTGTAACAGAGTATATACCCCCAGCCCAGACTATACCCGGTGTAACAGGCCAGAGTATATACCCCCAGCCCAGACTATACCCAGGGTTGTTCTATTAACTAGTTTTCATTAGATTTGTCAAGTGCAAATTTTCTTGCGCAAAATTCTCCCCTAGCGTATCTTTGTAGCCAAGCTGTTTTAGACTGGGTTCACACTGTGTTTTTGCAGTCCATTTTTTTTCCCATTAGTTTTTTGCAAAATGGATGAGAAAAAAAGGAAGCGTTAGTGTGCCTCCATTTTGATCAGTTTTTCCATTAGGGTAGCTTCACACGTACCGGATCCGCAGCGGATTTCACGCTACGAGTTTGCAGCGAAATCCGCTGCGGATCCTGTCCTGTGAAGCTGAATGGGTCCCATACACGCCCCCTGCCGCCGGCCGCCTGCAGCCCTCAGCCCCGAGCATACATAACTTGCTTGGCGCTGCGGCTGTGTGCGATGCTCCCGGCTCTCCTCACTCCCCATCAGCCAATCAGGCAGCATTGATTGGCTGATGGGGAGCGAGGGGGCCAGGGCTGCGGGCGGGCGGGGTTTAAAGGGGCCGGGGGGTTAAAGGGGCCGGGTCCCGGATCCGCTCCGTGTATGGGACCGATTCAGCTTCACAGTACAGGATCCGTAGTGGATTTTGGTGAAAACTCGCAGCCTGAAATCCGCTGCGGATCCGGTACGTGTCAAGCTACTCTAATGGAAAAACTGATCAAAATGGAGGCACCATTCCATAATAAAAAACGCATAAAATGCATCATTTCTTTTAGCGTACACAAATACTGTGGTTGACCGCATTTTTGTGTACACTAAAAAGAAATGCGTTTTGATCCGTTTTTTAATCCATTTTTTTTTGTTGCTAAAAAGGATGAAAAAAAAAAAAACGGACTGCAAAAAACGCATAAATTGTGCAATAAATTGTGCAAGATGTATCAAGGCACTTGCGTCTAATGATGATTTTTGCGCAACAACCGTAAAATTTTGCACAGCCCATAAAAACCTCCACCTGCTTAAAGCGTAACTGTTATTTCAGGGTCATTTTTCTGAAAACATTAAATATCTATAGTACAAGCGATTTTAAGAAACTCTGTAAAAGGTTTTATGTACTAAAAGAGTTTCCTTCTGTACAGAAAAAGCAATCTGTGGCTATGGAGAGGGGAGGGGCTGTTAGGAGTGAGTGAGCACGGAGCAGTCCTGCACAGCACAACACCCTGCAATCTTCTCTCAGTAAGTTCATAGATAAGCACTGACCTTTCTGACCCCAGAATCCAGCGTTTTAGGTGCCCAGAGAGTCTACAAACAGCTGACCTTCATGTCACCTCTTCCTGCTCCCTCATCTCCCTCGGCCCCTCCCCCCTTCATAAGGATAGAATATAGAGAGCTGAGCCCGTCTTCACTGGCTTCTCTGTAATGAAGACGTGTTTGCCTGATAATGCACAGATAAGAAGTCAGGGTGTGGTATAATCTGGATGGGGGTTAATCTGGCCTGCTACACCAGCTCCAAAAGCTGCAGCAGGTTGGATGGATCAGTTTTTTTGACGGACGCAAAAACGTAGCTGACACTATTTATTGCAAAAAACGGATGAAAAAAACGCAGTGTGAACCCAGCCTTAATCTAATGAAAACTAGTTAATAGAACACCCCCCCCCCCCCAATGCAAAAAGGTGCAGGCAGTGGAAACTGATTAGCAAAAAAAATTCCCCCACAAAATGTTGAGAATAGTAGTAGTAGTAGTAGTAGTAGTAGTAGTAGTAGTAGTAGTAGTAGTAGTAGTAGTAGTACCACCACCATTACCATTGTGACAATTGGCCTGGAGGAAGGATTCTCCTGAATGTCAGACGCCTCCGCACACACAGAAGCTCAGGTGTTCCCACACATCACCTCAGGCTGCAGACACTCCTAGGGCTGAGGTCTCCTGACACGTGAGGTGTGCGAGATCCCAGCACCTGTGATAGTGGCTGATAACAGGGAGCAGTGTATATATTCTGTGATAGTGGCTGATAACAGGGAGCAGTGTATATATCCTGTGATAGTGGCTGATAACAGGGAGCAGTGTATATATCCTGTGATAGTGGCTGATAACAGGGGGCAGTGTATATATATATCCTGTGATAGTGGCTGATAACAGAGAGCAGTGTGTATGTGTGTGTATCTATCTATCTATCTATCTATCTATCTATCTATCTATCTATCTATCTATATATATATATATATATATATCCTGTGATAGTGGCTGATAACAGGGAGAAGTTTATATATATCCTGTGATAGTGGCTGATAACAGGGAGAAGTGTATATATCCTGTGATAGTGGCTGATAACAGGGAGCAGTGTATATATATCCTGTGATAGTGGCTGATAACAGGGAGCAGTGTATATGTGGTGTCCCACTAGGGGTGTTACTGTTGTTCACACCCTTCGCAAAAGTCTGTACTTTTGTGGTCTTATTGCAGCCAAAGTAGTATTCAGAAATGGCCACTAGATGTCCTTATACTATGTGTGGAAACTGCACAGCTGAAGTGTCTCAAAGGGACACCAAAGGGACACCAGTAGGATCTGTACTTTCTTCTGTCCTATCACCTCTTCTCCCTGTTCTTCTGTTGCACTCTTTCCACCCAACCACAGCGCATCTTACACGCTGGATTGGAAGTTAGTCCCTTGGGTGAAGGAGGGGTCTTAGTCGAGATTCTTTGGAGGAAGGATGCAGACCAGATAGCTCTCCACAGTGGTGTTACCTGGGCCCTAGCCAGCCCTCTGCCAGGTCCCCCTATAAAGAAGAGGAGAAGTCTTAGTCAGTGCCCCGCATGGGTAGGGCACATGATAGTGCTCTACTACCCAGGGCCATATTACCAGCTGCTGCTGCCCTAGGCACTAAACCTGAAGACGACCCATCTTGGGGAGCGTGGGGGAGAGTGGTTTTAGAATCAAATTTTTCATGGTTTTTAACTGCTTAAAACATAAACAAATTTCCACATTGAATAAATGATTAGAGCTGTCTGCATATTGATAGATAATAGCTCCAGGCTTCACATTTACCACCGCCACACCAGACCTGACCAATACCGCCATACTGTGACTGGATAACACCGCCACACCAGACCTGACCTGTACCGCCATACTGTGACTGGATAACACTGCCATACAAGACCTGACCAATACCGCCATACTGTGACTGGATAACACTGCCACACCAGGCCTGACCAATACCACCATACTGTGACTGGATAACACCGCCATACCAGGCCTGACCAATACCACCATACTGTGACTGGATAACACCGCCATACCAGGCCTGACCAATACCACCATACTGTGACTGGATAACACTGCCATACCAGGCCTGACCAATACCACCATACTGTGACTGGATAACACCACTGTACCAGACCTGACCAATACCACCATACTGTGACTGGATAACACTGCCATACCAGACCTGACCAATACCACCATACTGTGACTGGATAACACTGCCATAGCAGACCTGAATAATACCAACATACTGTGACTGGATAACACCGCCATAGCAGACCTGAATAATACCAACATACTGTGACTGGATAACACCGCCATACCAGGCCTGACCAATACCACCATACTGTGACTGGATAACACCACTGTACCAGACCTGACCAATACCACCATACTGTGACTGGATAACACCGCCATAGCAGACCTGAATAATACCAACATACTGTGACTGGATAACACCGCCATACCAGACCTGAATAATACCAACATACTGTGACTGGATAACACCGCCATACCAGACCTGAATAATACCACCATACTCCCCCTTCCCCTCAAAAAAGCCACCAGATTTACTGGCAAGTCTAAACTGGAGGTGGGAGATTAAAAAAATAAAAACAAACTAAAAAGTTGTTTCCCTCCCCCTTCTCCCTGGTGCTGCCCCCCTAAAAGGTGCTGCCCTAGGCACCGGACCACGGGTGCCTAGTGGTAAATACGGCCCTGCTACTACCTACTTCTCCCTCAGTGCCTATACCCCGCATGATGCAGTGTTAAACCCTTCAGGAGAGGACTAGATCATCTCAACCCACGCCGTGGACTAGAAGAAACAGTGGAGTACAGTATCCACTAAAGAGCTAGGAACTGATCCGGGTGGAGCAAAGTTACTGTAAAAGTCTAGGAACTCCATCTTGCAGCGCTCAGCTTATCCCAGGTAACAAGGTCTGGGGCCTGTGTCACCCATCAGTACGGTTCAACCAATGCTAGTGGATATGAGGTGGTGTGAAGACTCTAGAAAGGTCAATACACAGGCACAGGTTGTATTCTTCTATATCCTCCAACCTCCCGGCAGAGCACATTACTACTTGGGTTGAGACTCTCGTGGCATCCTCCTCTCTGCTACTCTACCTCCGTACAACTATACCGACTCTACACTACATCGTACTCAGCACTTACCAAGCAGATCTGGTGGTTTTACGTCTCAGTATTTATTGGAACTGTATCAGTGTATATATATATATATATATATATATATATATATATATATATATATATATCCGAGCTCATCTGTATCACCTGCTGCACATTTGCCAATAGT
The DNA here is from genome assembly GCF_027789765.1 of Dendropsophus ebraccatus. Classification (NCBI taxonomy): domain Eukaryota; kingdom Metazoa; phylum Chordata; class Amphibia; order Anura; family Hylidae; genus Dendropsophus; species Dendropsophus ebraccatus. The sequence goes on along the minus strand of NC_091466.1, from coordinate 5,105,382 downwards.
AAATCAAGTCACCGTTATCCAGAGTCTGTGATTACTGACTACCACCTGCACAGCAGATACACCGCAACCTTGGGACATTCCCCCTATCTGTGGGTGGGGGGTCTGACTATTCGGGAGGGTCATTACACCGCTCTGACCACCTGTGACTACACTATCCCAAGGGACCCGGCAGCAGCCCGGCAGGACACCGACCACAGGGGAGAAGGGTACAGCCGGCCTTACACCTTAGAAGCAGACGTGCCCTCACACCTGTGTGCCCACCTGCCACTGGCGTCATGAGACAACATAATAAAGTCTGGCTGTATCTCGGCCATCACCACAGTAGTGGCGTCACACTACAACACCCAGCAGGTGACGGCCGTCCCTCCGATACAACACCATCCGGGGGCCACCACATATATATCCTGTGATAGTGGCTGATGACTGTGTGTGATATAGTTATATTTTATATTAGTGTATACAATCCTGTGATGAGGTGGAAGAGACTGGACAGTCGGCGGGGTGAGGGGGTAGTAGAGACTGGACAGTCGGCGGGGTGAGGGGGTAGTAGAGGCTGGACAGTCGGCGGGGTGAGGGGGTAGTAGAGGCTGGACAGTCGGCGGGGTGAGGGGGTAGTAGAGGCTGGACAGTCGGCGGGGTGAGGGGGTAGTAGAGGCTGGACAGTCGGCGGGGTGAGGGGGTAGTAGAGGCTGGACAGTCGGCGGGGTGAGGGGGTAGTAGAGGCTGGACAGTCGGCGGGGTGAGGGGGTAGTAGAGGCTGGACAGTCGGCGGGGTGAGGGGGTAGTAGAGGCTGGACAGTCGGCGGGGTGAGGGGGTAGTAGAGGCTGGACAGTCGGCGGGGTGAGGGGGTAGTAGAGACTGGTGAGGCTCGGTCAGTCACTGGCAGCCGTCACAGGGTGTCGTCCATCAGCCAGGACGGGGTTAAGCTGCAGCATAGCTCTGGGCTGTCTGATAGGACGTCCCACTGAGTTGGGGAAGAGCTCTGACCAATGAGGAGTGAGGGGAAGACCCCCAGGTGCTGGCACCACACCCCATGTGATCTGGGGGATGCCCAGGGAGGGGCACAGCCCTGCCCAGCTATATAATGGGCACTGCCTCCTGCCTGACACTGACAGTCCTCACCTCTCTATAACCTGCAGTGCCCAACCTCACGCCTCTCTACACAGTAAGTGCCTCATGCCTCCCAGTCCTGTATACTCTCTCCTCCTGCCCTGTATACTGTCTCTCCTCCTGCCCTGTATACTGTCTCTCCTCCTGCCCTGTATACTGTCTCTCCTCCTGCCCTGTATACTGTCTCTCCTCCTGCCCTGTATACTGTCTCTCCTCCCAGTCCTGTATACTCTCTCTCTCCTCCCAGTCCTGTATACTCTCTCCTCCTGCCCTGTATACTGTCTCTCTCCTTCTGCCCTGTATACTGTCTCTCTTTTCCAGTCCTGTATACTGTCTCTCCTCCTGCCCTGTATACTGTCTCTCTCCTTCTGCCCTGTATACTGTCTCTCTTTTCCAGTCCTGTATACTCTCTCCTCCTGCCCTGTATACGATCTCTCTCTCTCCTCCTGCCCTGTATACGGTCTCTCCTCCTGCCCTGTATACGGTCTCTCCTCCTGCCCTGTATACGATCTCTCTCTCTCTCCTCCTGCCCTGTATACGGTCTCTCCTCCTGCCCTGTATACGGTCTCTCCTCCTGCCCTGTATACGGTCTCTCCTCCTGCCCTGTATACGATCTCTCTCTCTCTCCTCCTGCCCTGTATTCGGTCTCTCCTCCTGCCCTGTATACTGTCTCTCCTCCTGCCCTGTATACGATCTCTCTCTCTCTCCTCCTGCCCTGTATACGGTCTCTCCTCCTGCCCTGTATACGGTCTCTCCTCCTGCCCTGTATACTGTCTCTCTCCTCCTGCCCTGTATACTGTCTCTCCTCCTGCCCTGTATACTGTCTCCTCCTGCCCTGTATACGGTCTCTCCTCCTGCCCTGTATACGGTCTCTCCTCCTGCCCTGTATACTGTCTCTCTCCTCCTGCCCTGTATACGGTCTCTCCTCCTGCCCTGTATACGGTCTCTCCTCCTGCCCTGTATATGGTCCCTCTCTCTTCTTCTCCTGCCGTGTATACTGTCTGTCTCTCTCCTGCCCTGTATACTGTCTGTCTCTCTCCTGCTCTGTATACTGTCTGTCTCTCTCCTGCTCTGTATACTGTCTGTCTCTCTCCTGCCCTGTATACTGTCTCTCTCTCCTCCTGAACTGTATACTGTCTGTCTCTCTCTCTCCTAAGTCCTGTATACTGTCCCTCTCTCTCCTCCTGCCCTGTATACGGTCTCTCCTCCTGCCCTGGATACGGTCCCTCTCTCTTCTTCTCCTGCCCTGTATACCGTCTGTCTCTCTCTTTCCTCCTGCCCTGTATACTGTCTCTCCTCCTGCCCTGTATACGATCTGTCTCTCTCCTCCTGCCCTGTATACGATCTCTCTCTCTCTCCTCCTGCCCTGTAGACGGTCTCTCCTCCTGCCCTGTATACGATCTCTCTCTCCTCCTGCCCTGTATACGATCTCTCTCTCTCTCCTCCTGCCCTGTATACGATCTCTCTCTCTCTCCTCCTGCCCTGTATACGATCTCTCTCTCTCTCCTCCTGCCCTGTATACTGTCTCTCTCCTCCTGCCCTGTATACGGTCTCTCCTCCTGCCCTGTATACTGTCTCTCCTCCTGCCCTGTATACGATCTCTCTCTCTCCTCCTGCCCTGTATACGGTCTCTCCTCCTGCCCTGTATACGGTCTCTCCTCCTGCCCTGTATACTGTCTCTCCTCCTGCCCTGTATACGGTCTCTCCTCCTGCCCTGTATACGGTCTCTCCTCCTGCCCTGTATACTGTCTCTCTCCTCCTGCCCTGTATACGATCTCTCTCTCTCCTCCTGCCCTGTATACGGTCTCTCCTCCTGCCCTGTATACGGTCTCTCCTCCTGCCCTGTATACGATCTCTCTCTCTCTCCTCCTGCCCTGTATACGGTCTCTCCTCCTGCCCTGTATACGGTCCCTCTCTCTTCTTCTCCTGCCCTGTATACTGTCTCCTCCTGCCCTGTATACTATATACGGTGCCCTGCCCCCCACTCTTCTCTTGGGGTGTGACTCTTCTCCCCGGTAGTAATAGTCATGAGGCTTAGTATTGGAGCCCTGACGCCTGGCACGGGGCCGGCCGGTTACAGGACGTTGTGTACTTTGCATACATTCACCGGATACTTGGCCCCTATAGGATTTGCCTATATGATGTGTCCGGGGATGCTTGGCATCTTATAGTCTATAGTGTAGGTGAAGCTGAATGGCTGCTGCCCCCCCCCCCATCTCATCGTCTAGGTGTCTATAGCCAGGGTGCACAGGGTGATGGCGCCCCCCTGGGCTCACTATAAGGAATGATGGTAGTCACTGACCACATGCCCCGCCTCTTTCCGCAGATGGCACTTAAGCTGCAGGACCTCATGATGAGAATGATCGACATCTTCAATAGCTATGCAGGCTCTGATGGAGACTGCAACACTCTCAGCCAATCAGAACTGGTCGCACTGGCAAAGGCAGAGTTCCCATTGTTGTGTGTAAGTATCCCCATCATCTTTATGGTCTTCAGGGGGAGGCAGGAGGGGTAACCTTGCATGCCAGACAGTGGACCAGGACCGTGTCGGTTAATTCCGGGTGTGTCTCCACCAATGGTCTCCAATGGTTTGAAATCCTACTTAACAAGCCTATAGGTGGTGAGGTTGTCACAGCCCCGCCCCCAACATCTGTTAATAGTGCCATAAGATGATGTACAGTAAAGGTGGTGACACTCAGTAACAATGTACCCTGCCTTATCACAGCAACATGAGAATAAGGACCAGATCCTGAAAGGAGTGATGGGATCCATGGACATGGACGGCAACAACAAGGTCGATTTCAAGGAGTTTTCTATCTTCATGTGCGCCCTGACTATGGCCCTACGAGACAGCATGAAGCAAAAGTAGATAGAACCAATCACCGGGAAGAGCTGTGTGTGTATGTGTGGGGGGCTATGTAATGATGATATCTGGCAATAAAATGGTTGGACTTGTCATTGAGCTGATTCATTCTTGCCTTACCGCGTCACAAAAAACCGAGGTCATCTGTTCTCTATTATCGCTCCCCATATAGATACAATTTATAATGTATAGGAGTCAAGAGATGCAGCTATGCAGGAAGATCCTCCTCTTCTGCCCGGGGTTGACTCAGGAACCCCCCCCCCCCCCCCGCCAAGATCCATACATACTGAATACACTAAGTAATACACTCACAGGGGAAAGTAATGTAGAACCAAGAGGGGAGAACGAGGTTAGATGAGTAACAGATAGGGGAAAATCTATATGGCATAAAAAAAAGTACAAAAATCTCTCCCCCTGAAAGTGGGCAACAGAGTCTGACAGACAATACACACACCAAGGGTAGGGGGTGACAAGACCAGACAAATACAGGAAGTCCCATATTAATTGATGGTCATGATGTCATCCGATTAACTTTAGTTAGTGTTAGTCCTGGAGGAGGCCAGTGAGTTTCTCATCAGCCATAATCCAGTTGAGCTTGTTTGACAATTCCATTGGGATACTTGAGGATTCCCAGGCACAAGCTATTGCCAACTTGGCTGCCAGAAAAAGTTGTACCCACTGGATACCTTTTGGAGAGGTGCATTAAGGTTTCTTTAGGTTAACCCCAGTAACTGAATAGATAAGATGGTAGATATGGATCCAGAACCTACGGACATGAGGGTATTGCCACCAAATACAGTACATAGATCCCCTATTATGGCACTTCCTGAAGCATGGGGGGAGGCCGAGAGGAAGATCTGTGCAACTCTAGTGGGGGCCATATACCATCTGAGGAGACCTTCCACCCAGCCTCAACTAAGGAGACATTTATGGAGATTTTGGCTGCTGTAAGGGCACTTTGATGTAGGTTGGAAGGTCCTGTCCATATCTGCCTCCCAGGCCTCTATATAAGGCAGGTTATTGGGGGAGGTCATCAGGTCACCATAGATTATAGATTCCTGTACTGCCTGTGGAGTTAGAGGGGTTATCCAGCGCTACAAAAACATGGCCACTTTTCCCCTCTCATCTCCAGGTTGGAACTGAACTGGAGACAAGAGAGGGGGAAAAGTGGCCATGTTTATATAGCGCTGGATACCCATTTAAGGCCCAAGTATTGATAAAGTCTGCAATTTGCAGGTAGTGGAAGCGTTCATTGGCTGGGAGGTTATGTATGGAGGAATAGTGAGAGAGTGCTCTCGCCCCATGAGCTGGAGAAGGAAGCACATCATGGAGGTCATCTATCTTCAGCACTTCAGGGAGAGTAGTGGTCAGGAGCTGGAGAAAGAAGCACATCATGGGGGGGGGGCATCGATCTCCAGCACTTAAGGGGGAGTAGAGGTAAGGAGCAGGAGAAAGAAGCACATCATAGAGGGGATTTATTCCCACACTTCAGGGAGAGTCGTGGTCAGGAGCTGGAAAAGGAAGCACATAATGGAGGTCATTTACTTCAGCACTTCAAGGTGAGTAGGGGTCATCATGGAGTCCATCATGGGGTCATCATGGAGGCCATTTTATCCCCAACACTCCAGGGAGAGAAAGGAGGCCCATCATGGAGGTCATCTATCCCCAGCACTGGGAGAGTAGTGGTCAGGAGCTGGAAAAGGAGGCCCATCATGGAGGTCATCTATCCCCAGCACTGGGAGAGTAGTGGTCAGGAGCTGGAGAAGGAAGCACATCATGGAGGTCATCTATCCCAACACTTCAGAGAAAAGAAGTGGACAGGAGCTGGAGAAGGAAGCCCATCATGGAGGTCATCTATCCCAACACTTCAGAGAAAAGAAGTGGTCAGGAGCTGGAGAAGGAAGAACATCATGGAGGTCATCTATCCCAACACTTCAGAGAAAAGAAGTGGTCAGGAGCTGGAGAAGGAAGCACATCATGGAGGTCATGTATCTCCAGCACTTCAGGGAGAGTAGTGATGAGGAGCTGGAGCCCACATAGGTTTACCTCCACGCGGTAAGCGAGGGCTTATCGAAGATCAGGAGAATTACCAGTAATTTTCGAGCTGAGGTGATGGAGACATGGAGCACATCCAGCCACTTATCAGACATGGGCAATAAGAGGTGAAGGACCTCCTGGGCCACAGAGGTTGCAATAATAGAATCCCAATCTGCGTAGTCGGCTGTACTGTAGCTGGGTGACAAGTTTAGTGATTTCATCTCTATCAAAGAGTGGAGGAGAACAGGTCTCCGCTCGGTTGTAGTGTGGGGGATATTCAGATATCTGTCCAAGACCCACCGGGGTGAGCAGGAATATAAGTAGATAAGTGGGAGAACCCCAAGCACCATGTACGTGAGGATCATATAGCATAGAAGATCATACGGCATATAGGATCATATGGTGTACCAAATGTGCAGGAGGACATGCAATGTGATGATATGTGCTGGCGCCGCACAGAGGTGGAATCCAGAAGAGTTTGTGCGCTCCTCACAAGGAGTCAGAAATAACAATTAGCCAACAGCGACCTCTAGTGGTACAACAAAGTAGGTAGCAAACTGTAAAAGTCTATGAGGCTGACCATGTACAGCAACAGAAGCTTCTAGTGGTAGAACGAGGAAATAGCACAGATGCAAAGGGGAGATAGAGGCATGACCACCGGAGTGACCCCCTCAGCTCCACAGGGGACATATGAGGAACCACTCCAAGCTCCAACCACTCCAGCTATCTGCACAGGAACTTGCTACGAAGAAACCTACCAGAGATGTAGTGAGGAGTTCTGTGGAACTGCACGTCCCAGCATTGGGAGCAAAGTGCAGATACTGGTGGCAATAAGATATATGACTGTGGTCACCAGTTTCTGTAGATCCAGAAGACCTTCCTCAAGACAAGCGAGATGGAGTTTATTCTTTGGGGTTTAGAACTTTGTAACTACTTATCGAGCTGGATCATATAATGGTATAGCTGAGGGTAAGTCCGGGATCTTCTCGGAGCCTACACACAGGAACAAATGGGAAAACACACAAAAAACTTTGGAACTGAGGAAGCGCGCATGCGGGCGGGAAACAGCTGTCACACTCCGAATGTTTTTATGAAGATTTATCAATAAAGAAGATGTTTATACGGTGAGTGCCTCCTAATATCCTTTTTTTTTGGAACAAAAAGAACTTTGTAGGGGCCACTCATTCCAAAGAGCTCCTCAGTTCACGAAAGGATGGATATACCAGCGACCTTATACTCCGGGTCCTATAAGATGAAGATATTTTTAATCATAAACAATACATGATGGCAAACAAGATTTTTATCGTCAACCTGAAATCGTTCCCCATATTACACAAAACAACAGTCATTAGCACAATTAGTGAAGGAATTTGCAATTATGATGCCATGAACGATTTCTCTTGTAAAGTGTAAAGCCCTGGTGGGCAGGGTCCTCTCTCCTGTAGAGTGTAAGCCCTGGTGGGCAGGGTGCTCTCTCCTGTACAGTGTAAGCCCTGGTGGGCAGGGTGCTCTCTCCTGTAGAGTGTAAGCCCTGGTGGGCAGGGTCCTCTCTCCTGTAGAGTGTAAGCTCTCACTTGCAGGGTCCTCTCTCCTGTACAGTGTAAGCCCTGGTGGGCAGGGTCCTCTCTCCTGTAGAGTGTAAGCTCTCGCTGGCAGGGTTCTCTCTCCTGTAGAGTGTAAGCTCTCGCTGACAGGGTCCTCTCTCCTGTAGAGTGTAAGCCCTGGTGGGCAGGGTCCTCTCTCCTGTAGAGTGTAAGCTCTCGCTGGCAGGGTCCAATCTCCTGTACAGTGTAAGCCCTGGTGGGCAGGGTCCTCTCTCCTGTAGAGTGTAAGCCCTGGTGGGCAGGGTCCTCTCTCCTGTACAGTGTAAGCTCTCGCTGACAGGGTCCTCTCTCCGGTAGAGTGTAAGCTCTCGCTGGCAGGGTCCTCTCTCCTGTACAGTGTAAGCCCTGGTGGGCAGGGTCCTCTCTCCTGTAGAGTGTAAGCCCTGGTGGGCAGGGTCCTCTCTCCTGTAGAGTGTAAGCTCTCGCTGGCAGGGTCCTCTCTCCTGTAGAGTGTAAGCTCTCGCTGGCAGGGTCCTCTCTCCTGTACAGTGTAAGCCCTAGTGGGCAGGGTCCTCTCTCCTGTAGAGTGTAAGCTCTTATGGGCAGGGATCTCTCTCCTGTACAGTGTAAGCTCTCGCTGACAGGGTCCTCTCTCCTGTAGAGTGTAAGCCCTGGTGGGCAGGGTCCTCTCTCCTGTACAGTGTAAGCTCTCGCTGGCAGGGTTCTCTCTCCTGTAGAGTGTAAGCTCTCGCTGGCAGGGTTCTCTCTCCTGTAGAGTGTAAGCTCTGGTGGGCAGGGTCCTCTCTCCTGTACAGTGTCAGCTCTCGCTGGCAGGGTCCTCTCTCCTGTAGAGTGTAAGCTCTCGCTGGCAGGGTCCTCTCTCCTGTAGAGTGTAAGCTCTCGCTGGCAGGGTCCTCTCTCCTGTAGAGTGTAAGCTCTCGCTGGCAGGGTTCTCTCTCCTGTAGAGTGTAAGCCCTGGTGGGCAGGGTCCTCTCTCCTGTAGAGTGTAAGCTCTCGCTGGCAGGGTCCTCTCTCCTGTACAGTGTCAGCTCTCGCTGGCAGGGTCCTCTCTCCTGTAGAGTGTAAGCTCTGGTGGGCAGGGTCCTCTCTCCTGTACAGTGTAAGCTCTCGCTGGCAGGGTCCTCTCTCCTGTACAGTGTAAGCTCTCGCTGGCAGGGTCCTCTCTCCTGTAGAGTGTAAGCTCTCGCTGGCAGGGTCCTCTCTCCTGTACAGTGTCAGCTCTCACTTGCAGGGTCCTCTCTCCTGTACAGTGTAAGCCCTGGTGGGCAGGGTCCTCTCTCCTGTAGAGTGTAAGCCCTGGTGGGCAGGGTCCTCTCTCCTGTACAGTGTAAGCTCTCGCTGGCAGGGTTCTCTCTCCTGTAGAGTGTAAGCTCTTGCTGGCAGGGTCCTCTCTCCTGTAGAGTGTAAGCCCTGGTGGGCAGGGTCCTCTCTCCTGTACAGTGTAAGCTCTGGTGGGCAGGGTTCTCTCTCCTGTACAGCCTAAGCTCTCGCTGGCAGGGTCCTCTCTCCTGTACAGTGTAAGCCCTGGTGGGCAGGGTCCTCTCTCCTGTAGAGTGTAGGCTCTTGCTGGCAGGGTCCTCTCTCCTGTAGAGTGTAAGCCCTGGTGGGCAGGGTCCTCTCTCCTGTAGAGTGTAAGCCCTGGTGGGCAGGGTTCTCTCTCCTGTAGAGTGTAAGCTCTCGCTGGCAGGGTCCTCTCTCCTGTAGAGTGTAAGCTCTTGCTGGCAGGTTCCTCTCTCCTGTAGAGTGTAAGCCCTGGTGGGCAGGGTCCTCTCTCCTGTAGAGTGTAAGCTCTCGCTGGCAGGGTCCTCTCTCCTGTAGAGTGTAAGCCCTGGTGGGCAGGGTTCTCTCTCCTGTAAAGTGTAAGCCCTGGTGGGCAGGGTTCTCTCTCCTGCAAAGTGTAAGCTGTCGCTGGCAGGGTCCTCTCTCCTGTAGAGTGTAAGCTCTGGTGGGCAGGGTCCTCTCTCCTGTAGAGTGTAAGCTCTCGCTGGCAGGGTCCTCTCTCCTGTAGAGTGTAAGCCCTGGTGGGCAGGGTCCTCTCTCCTGTACAGTGTAAGCTCTCGCTGGCAGGGTCCTCTCTCCTGTACAGTGTCAGCTCTCGCAGGCAGGGTCCTCTCTCCTGTAGAGTGTAAGCCCTGGTGGGCAGGGTCCTCTCTCCTGTAGAGTGTAAGCTCTCGCTGGCAGGGTCCTCTCTCCTGTAGAGTGTAAGCTCTCGCTGGAAGGGTCCTCTCTCCTGTAGAGTGTAAGCCCTGGTGGGCAGGGTCCTCTCTCCTGTACAGTGTAAGCTCTCGCTGGCAGGGTCCTCTCTCCTGTAGAGTGTAAGCCCTGGTGGGCAGGGTCCTCTCTCCTGTAGAGTGTAAGCCCTGGTGGGCAGGGTTCTCTCTCCTGTAGAGTGTAAGCTCTGGTGGGCAGGGTCCTCTCTCCTGTAGAGTGTAAGCTCTCGCTGGCAGGGTCCTCTCTCCTGTAGAGTGTAAGCTCTCGCTGGCAGGGTCCTCTCTCCTGTAGAGTGTAAGCCCTGGTGGGCAGGGTCCTCTCTCCTGTAGAGTGTAAGCTCTTATGGGCAGGGTCCTCTCTCCTGTAGAGTGTAAGCTCTCGCAGGCAGGGTCCTCTCTCCTGTAGAGTGTAAGCTCTCGCTGGCAGGGTCCTCTCTCCTGTAGAGTTTAAGCTGTCGCTGGCAGGGTCCTCTCTCCTGTAGAGTGTAAGCTCTGGTGGGCAGGGTCCTCTCTCCTGTAGAGTATAAGCCCTGGTGGGCAGGGTCCTCTCTCTTGTAGAGTGTAAGCTCTCGCTGGCAGGGTCCTCTCTCCTGTACAGTGTAAGCTCTCGCTGGCAGGGTCCTCTCTCCTGTAGAGTGTAAGCTCTGGTGGGCAGGGTCCTCTCTCCTGTACAGTGTAAGCTCTGGTGGGCAGGGTCCTCTCTCCTGTAGAGTGTAAACTCTCGCTGGCAGGGTCCTCTCTCCTGTACAGTGTCAGCTCTCGCTGGCAGGGTCCTCTCTCCTGTACAGTGTAAGCTCTCGCTGGCAGGGTCCTCTCTCCTGTACAGTGTAAGCTCTGGTGGGCAGGGTTCTCTCTCCTGTAGAGTGTAAGCTCTCGCTTGCAGGGTCCTCTCTCCTGTAGAGTGTAAGCTCTCGCTGGCAGGGTCCTCTCTCCTGTAGAGTGTAAGCCCTGGTGGGCAGGGTCCTCTCTCCTGTAGAGTATAAGCCCTGGTGGGCAGGGTCCTCTCTCCTGTAGAGTGTAAGCCCTGGTGGGCAGGGTCCTCTCTCCTGTAGAGTGTAAGCTCTGGTGGGCAGGGTCCTCTCTCCTGTACAGTGTAAGCTCTCGCTGGCTCCCCTATGTACCAGTCGGCCATTTTCCTTTATGTAATGTGTTCTGATCTTGTTATGTTCCTGTCTGTCCCCCCTATCGCGCACACACACACACACACACACACACAAACACACACACACACATACATAAGCCCTAGACTGTTAACCCCTTCTTGCCTTGGTTTGCTCTCGGTAAAATGTTAAATAAAACATATCTGCATGGTTCCACAAACAGCGCTATGCTTTATAAACCCTGGATAACCCCTTTAGTTTCTGCATTCCTCCATCATGTGGTGTCTACTGTTGTTACTGTCACAGCCACCAGGTGGCAGCAGCTGCTCCACTATGAATGCTCTGACCTGGATCATGTCTCACCGCATGTTCATCTATATGTTCTCTGGGGATCCGTTCTATCATCTATATGTTCTATCATCTATATGTTCTATCATCTATATGTTCTCTGGGGATCCGTTCTATCATCTATATGTTCTCTGGGGATCCGTTCTATCATCTATATGTTCTCTGGGGATATGTTCTATCATAGGTGTAGCTAGGCTCTCCTGCACCCGGGTCAAAGATTCAATCCCCCCCCCCCCTCCCTGTAAGCGCAGTAAGCACAGGGGGACCCATGTATATATATATATATATATATTTATTTTTTTTTATGAAGTTTAGGTGAGCGATAGTTTAGATGAGCGATTCAGTCATCTCTACCGGCAGCACTAGTGTAGTGTTCACAATATGGGATACATAATGTCATATTTACTGTGTACCTGGAATGTTCCCATTGAAAATTTGGTCCCTAAGTACCTTAACGGAGGTGCCGATGTCTCCGCTCCCTGCTGTCTGTTCCTGTGAATTAGAAGGCGGCATTGTCTCCCCTCCCTGCTGTTTGTACCTGAGGAGGCACCGTTGTCTCCGCTCCCTGCTGTCTGTACCTGAGGAGATGCCGTTGTCTCCGCTCCCTGCTGTCTGTACCTGAGGAGGCGCCGTTGTCTCCGCTCCCTGCTGTTTGTACCTGAGGAGGCACCGTTGTCTCCGCTCCCTGCTGTCTGTACCTGAGGAGATGCCGTTGTCTCCGCTCCCTGCTGTCTGTACCTGAGGAGGCGCCGTTGTCTCCGCTCCCTGCTGTCTGTACCTGAGGAGATGCCGTTGTCTCCGCTCCCTGCTGTCTGTACCTGAGGAGGCGCCGTTGTCTCCGCTCCCTGCTGTCTGTACCTGTGGAGATGACATTGTCTCCGCTCCCTGCTGTCTGTACCTGAGGAGATGCCGTTGTCTCCGCTCCCTGCTGTCTGTACCTGAGGAGATGCCGTTGTCTCCGCTCCCTGCTGTCTGTACCTGAGGAGGCGGCGTTGTCTCCCCTCCCTGCTGTCTGTACCTGTGAATTAGGAGGCACCGTTGTCTCCGCTCCCTGCTGTCTGTACCTGAGGAGATGCCGTTGTCTCCGCTCCCTGCTGTCTGTACCTGAGGAGATGCCGTTGTCTCCGCTCCCTGCTGTCTGTACCTGTGAATTAGGAGGCACCGTTGTCTCCGCTCCCTGCTGTCTGTACCTGAGGAGGCGCCGTTGTCTCTGCTCCCTGCTGTCTGTACCTGAGGAGGCGCCGTTGTCTCCGCTCCCTGCTGTCTGTACCTGTGAATGAGGAGGCGCCATTGTCTCCGCTCCCTGCTGTCTGTACCTGAGGAGGCGCCGTTGTCTCCGCTCCCTGCTGTCTGTACCTGAGGAGATGCCGTTGTCTCCGCTCCCTGCTGTCTGTACCTGAGGAGGCGCCGTTGTCTCCGCTCCCTGCTGTCTGTACCTGAGGAGGCGCCGTTGTCTCCGCTCCCTGCTGTCTGTACCTGTGAATTAGGAGGCGCCGTTGTCTCCACTCCCTGCTGTCTGTACCTGAGGAGGCGCCGTTGTCTCCGCTACCTGCTGTCTGTACCTGAGGAGGCGCCATTGTCTCCGCTCGCTGCTGTCTGTACCTGAGGAGGTGCCGTTGTCTTCGCTCCCTGCTGTCTGTACCTAAGGAGGCGCCGTTGTCTCCGCTCCCTGCTGTCTGTACCTGTGAATTAGGAGGCGCCGTTGTCTCCGCTCCCTGCTGTCTGTACCTGAGGAGGCGCCGTTGTCTCCGCTCCCTGCTGTCTGTACCTGAGGAGGCGCCGTTGTCTCCGCTACCTGCTGTCTGTACCTGAGGAGGCGCCGTTGTCTTCGCTCCCTGCTGTCTGTACCTGGGGAGGCGCCGTTGTCTCCGCTCCCTGCTGTCTGTACCTGAGGAGGCGCCGTTGTCTCCGCTCCCTGCTGTCTGTACCTGAGGAGGCGCCGTTGTCTCCGCTCCCTGCTGTCTGTACCTGTGAATGAGGAGGCGCCGTTGTCTCCACTCCCTGCTGTCTGTACCTGAGGAGGCGCCGTTGTCTCTGCTCCCTGCTGTCTGTACCTGAGGAGGCGGCGTTGTCTCCCCTCCCTGCTGTCTGTACCTGTGAATTAGGAGGCACCGTTGTCTCCGCTCCCTGCTGTCTGTACCTGAGGAAGCGCCGTTGTCTCCGCTCCCTGCTGTCTGTACCTGAGGAGACACCGTTGTCTCCGCTCCCTGTTGTCTGTACCTGTGGAGGGGACATTGTCTCCGCTCCCTGCTGTCTGTACCTGAGGGGGCGCCGTTGTCTCCGCTCCCTGCTGTCTGTACCTGAGGAGGCGCCGTTGTCTCCACTCCCTGCTGTCTGTACCTGTGAATTAGGAGGCAAAGCTTTCTGATCTATCTCCAGTGTGACACCCCGTGTAATGTGATTCTATGGTGCCGTCTCCTAACGCACAGATACGCTCAGCAGTAGAGTTGATGGAACTTCGGGAAATCCTAGGTTCGATTGAACTCGAACATTCACAAACCTGCCGCATTACATTGCTGATGCCTTCCCAGTCCATGGGTAAGGAGGAGAGTACCCAGCTATTACAAAGGCTGAATCCCAGAATTCCAGGTGGAACCCGGGCTGTCTCCTCCTTCCCCACGGACCAGGAAGGCAATGTTCGTGAATGTTCGAGTTCAATAGAACCTAGGATTTCCCGAGGTTCCATCAACTCCACTCAGCAGCGGAGACAACAGCAGTAATACCTTCAGTAAGGTATTCCCTCACCTCCAGTAAGGTATTCCTCCACCTCCAGTAAGGTATTCCTTCACCTCCAGTAAGGTATTCCGTCACCTCCAGTAAGGTATTCCGTCACCTCCAGTAAGATATTCCGTCACCTCCAGTAAGGTATTCCGTCACCTCCAGTAAGGTATTCCGTCACCTCCAGTAAGGTATTCCGTCACCTCCAGTAAGGTATTCCGTCACCTCCAGTAAGGTATTCCGTCACCTCCAGTAAGGTATTCCGTCACCTCCAGTAAGGTATTCCGTCACCTCCAGTAAGGTATTCCGTCACCTCCAGTAAGGTATTCCGTAACCTCCAGTAAGGTATTCCGTCACGTCCAGTAAGGTATTCCGTCACCTCTAGTAAGGTATCCCGTCACCTCCAGTAAGGTATTCCGTCACCTCCAGTAAGGTATTCCGTCACCTCTAGTAAGGTATTCCGTCACCTCCAGTAAGGTATCCCGTCACCTCCAGTAAGGTATTCCGTCACCTCCAGTAAGGTATTCCGTCACCTCCAGTAAGGTATTCCGTCACGTCCAGTAAGGTATTCCGTCACCTCTAGTAAGGTATCCCGTCACCTCCAGTAAGGTATTCCGTCACCTCCAGTAAGGTATTCCGTCACCTCTAGTAAGGTATTCCGTCACCTCCAGTAAGGTATCCCGTCACCTCCAGTAAGGTATTCCGTCACCTCCAGTAAGGTATTCCGTCACCTCCAGTAAGGTATTGCGTCACCTCCAGAAAGGTATTCCATCACCTCCAGTAAGGTATTCCGTCACCTCCAGTAAGGTATTCCGTCACCTCCAGTAAGGTATCCCGTCACCTCCAGTAAGGTATTCCGTCACCTCCAGTAAGGTATTCCGTCACCTCCAGTAAGATATTCCGTCACCTCCAGTAAGGTATTCCGTCACCTCCAGTAAGGTATTGCGTCACCTCCAGAAAGGTATTCCATCACCTTCAGTAAGGTTTTCCATCACCAAATTCAAAATAGAAATAATTTAGAAAAATGACAGGTACAGGTGCTTTATAGATTGGCGTAGGGAACCTTGGCTCTCCAGCTGTTGCAAAACTACAACTCCCATCATACATAGACAGTCAAAGCTAAAACTTTGGCTGTTTAGACATGATGGGAGTTGTAGTTCTGCAACAGTTGGAGAGCCAAGGTTCCCTACCCCTGCAGATAGTAGGTAAGGTTTATATAAATGTGATATATATTTGGATAGGGCAGTTATTAAGGGGTTAAGTATGGAATAATGTACAACCAGACCCCTACATAGACATTAGACCCCAACTCTCTTGTGTGCCCCCCCATCCCAGACAAGTGTCACCCTGTACCCCCTGTCCCCCTCCCCAGACTGTGCACCCCTGATTGTCCTCCCCTTCCCACACACCTGTATCTTCTTTCTTCCTCCTCCTCCATAGTGCAGTGTACATACAGGACCTGCGGTGACATCATAGTCACATGTCAAGGTCCTTCACCATCTCTTTCCTGCACTCCTGGCTGCTGTTTAGCCCTAATTTGTGCAAAATCGCTGTAAAAAATGCCGCGATTTTGCGCAAATTATACAGTATGGACAGTATACAGTATGGAAAATAGCTCTTTTGATAAAGTAAAAATCGTCCTGTGCCTCCTAACACTGACAGAGGGCAGGAGGCTTCCAGGCTGCCTCATCCACTGTCATCCCTCTCTCTGCTCCCTGTGATGGCGCCCCCCCCTGGTCTCGGCGCCCGGGGCAGTTGCCCCCCCCCCCCCCCAGCTACGGCCCTGTGTTCTATCATCTATATGTTCTATCATCTATATGTTCTCTGGGGATCCGTTCTATTATCTATATGTTTTCTGTGGATCCGTTCTATTATCTATATGTTCTCTCTTCTATATGTTCTCTGGGGATATGTTCTATCATCTTTATGTTTTATCATCTATATGTTCTATCATCTTTATGTTTTATCATCTATATGTTCTATCATCTATATGTTCTATCATCTTTATGTTTTATCATCTATATGTTCTATCATCTATATGTTCTCTGGGGATATGTTTTATTATTTTTATGTTTTATCATCTATATGTTCTATCATCTATATGTTCTATCATCTATATGTTCTATCATCTATATGTTTTATCATCTTTATGTTTTATCATCTATATGTTCTATCATCTTTATGTTCTATCATCTATATGTTCTATCATCTATATGTTCTATCATCTATATGTTTTATCATCTTTATGTTTTATCATCTATATGTTCTATCATCTATATGTTCTATCATCTATATGTTCTCTGGGGATATGTTCTATCATCTTTATGTTCTCTCATCTATATGTTCTATCATCTATATGTTCTATCATTTATATGTTCTATCATCTATATGTTCTATCATTTATATGTTCTATCATCTATATGTTCTATCATCTATATGTTTTATCATCTTTATGTTTTATCATCTATATGTTCTATCATCTATATGTTCTATCATCTATATGTTCTATCATCTATATGTTCTCTTATCTATATGTTCTCTGTGGATATGTTCTATCATTTATATGTTCTCTAGGAAGATATAATATACCTACATGGAGAAAGGGAGCCTAACTACCTTTGGAGATGACTACATAGGGGGGCAGGGGCTAACAGCTGGAGGCCTACATGAAAGGAAGGAAGCCTAACTACTAGGGTGAGATACCTCTATCTGGGCAGGAGTGCTAAGTAACAGTGGGGATGCCAACACAGGGTGGATTGGGGGGGGGAGGGGTCCTAACTACCAGGGGACATACCTTAATAGGGGAGCTAACTAATGAAGGCATACTACATACAGGGGCGGGGGTATAACTATTGGGGGATACTATCTACTGTGTTGGGCTATTTTCCAGGGGGATTACTACACAAGAAATACTACATACTGGCAGGGAGACCAGGGAGACTACAAAACAGGGGGATTAGCTACATGGGGGTACTACCTACAGAGGGGGGTCTGATTACTATATGGAGTCACAGAGGGCCTAACTACTTTATAGGGGCAGAGAGCAAACCTATTTACTATATGAGGGGTGGGCACAGAGAGTGCTTATAATATATGAATGCACAAAGAGCCTAACTACTATACGGGAGGACATAAAGGCCTAACTACTGTATGGAGACGCAGAGGTGTAACTACGATATAGGGGCCTAGCTATTATATGGGGGTACATGAAAGGCCCTGTTGTTATAAGTGTACTTGTTGTTATAACGTTTGAAATGTAAATCAACAGTAGATGTGAAATAAAGTAAATAAGCTTTTTACATAATGCGGTTCAGGGAAGAAAAGGAGCGCTGCACCTCACACCTATGGCTGATACTAGTGCCCCTAGGCTAAATAAAAAACACATCAGAATTTTGTGTATGAATTGATCAAGCCATACTGCCCCATGTACCATCGTGCAGGTATCTGATACACATGGGTCCCTACACTAAGTCCACACTGTGCCAGTCAGTGGCCACCAACCCCGCAGGCACGCACAGTCAGGGAACGGGGGCCATGGGACGGCCCTGCGACCCCCATGCCACAGGACCAGACCCAAAAACACCACACCAGAACCCGGCCAGCACCGCCGGCGGAGAAGGTCGCCCCCAAACAGCACAAGTCTGGATGAGGTATTGCGCTCACCATAGCTGCTGCAGACAGAATGGGAAAAGACAGGAGGGATTAAAACCATGTGCACTCAGGTGTCTCCTGCTGATTGCGGTCATGTGGGTCTCACCAGGAGGAGTGCAATACACGGAGAAAAGAGAGAAACAAAATGCGGTTCAGGGAAGAAACAGAGCGCTGCACCTCACACCTATGGCTGATACTAGTGCCCCTAGGCTAAATAAAAAACACATCAGAATTTTGTGTATGAATTGATCAAGCCATACTGCCCCATGTACCTCGTGCCGGTATCTGATACACATGGGTAACACGGAGAAAAGAGAGAAACAAAATGGGGTTCAGGGAAGAAAAAGAGCGCTGCACCTCACCCATGTGTATCAGATACCTATATGAGGTACATGGGGCAGTATGGCTTGATCAATTCTTACCTAAAATTCTGATGTGTTTTTTATTTAGCCTAGGGGCACTAGTATCAGCCATAGGTGTGAGGTGCAGCGCTCTTTTTCTTCCCTGAACCGCATTTTGTTTCTCTCTTTTCTCCGTGTTTTGCACTCCTCCTGGTGAGACCCACATGACCGCAATTAGCAGGAGACACCTGAGTGCACATGGTTTTAATCCCTCCTGTCTTTTCCCATTCTGTCTGCAGCAGCTATGGTGAGCGCAATACCTCATCCAGACTTGTGCTGTTTGGGGGCGACCTTCTCCGCCGGCGGTGCTGGCCGGGTTCTGGTGTGGTGTTTTTGGGTCTGGTCCTGTGGCATGGGGGTCGCAGGGCCGTCCCATGGCCCCCGTTCCCTGACTGTGCGTGCCTGCGGGGTTGGTGGCCACTGACTGGCACGGTGTGGACTTAGTGTAGACCCATGTGTATCAGATACCTGCACGATGGTACATGGGGCAGTATGGCTTGATCAATTCATACACAAAATTCTGATGTGTTTTTTATTTAGCCTAGGGGCACTAGTATCAGCCATAGGTGTGAGGTGCAGCGCCCTTTTTCTTCCCTGAACCGCAAGCTTTTTACATACTTTTTTGGACCTGGATAAAGAAAGTATAGCTGCCTTCAGGAGACTGGACCTGGATACAGTAAGTATAGCTGTTATATAGCTGCGTTCAGGAGACTGGACCTGGATACAGTAAGTATAGCTGTTATATAGCTGCCTTCAGGAGACTGGACCTGGATACAGTAAGTATAGCTGTTATACAGCTGCGTTCAGGAGACTGGATCTGGATACAGTAAGTATAACTGTTATATAGCTGCCTTCAGGAGACTGGACCTGGATACAGTAAGTATAGCTGGTATATAGCAGCCTTCAGGAGACTGGACCTGGATACAGTAAGTATAGCTGTTATATAGCTGCCTTCAGGAGACTGGACCTGGATACAGTAAGTATAACTGTTATATAGCTGCCTTCAGGAGACTGGACCTGGATATAGTAAGTATAACTGTTATATAGCTGCCTTCAGGAGACTGGACCTGGATACAGTAAGTATAGCTGTTATATAGCTGCGTTCGGGAGACTTGACCTGGATACAGTAAGTGTAGCTGTTATATACCAGCCTTCAGGAGACTGGACCTGGATACAGTAAGTATAGCTGTTATATAGCTGCCTTCAGGAGACTGGACCTGGATACAGTAAGTATAGCTTTTATATAGCTGCGTTCAGGAGACTGGACCTGGATACAGTAAGTATAGCTGTTATATAGCTGCGTTCAGGAGACTTGACCTGGATACAGTAAGTGTAGCTGTTATATACCAGCCTTCAGGAGACTGGACCTGGATACAGTAAGTATAGCTGGTATATAGCTGCCTTCAGGAGAGTGGACCTGGATACAGTAAGTATAGCTGTTATATAGCTGCCTTCAGGAGACTGGACCTGGATACAGAAAGTATTGCTGTTATATAGCAGCCTTCAGGAGACTGGACCTGGATACAGTAAGTATAGCTGGTATATAGCTGCCTTCAGGAGACTGGACCTGGATACAGTAAGTATAGCTGTTATATAGCTGCGTTCAGGAGACTGGACCTGGATACAGTAAGTATAGCTGTTATATAGCAGCCTTCAGGAGACTGGACCTGGATACAGTAAGTATATCTGTTATATAGCTGCCTTCAGGAGACTGAACCTGGATACAGTAAGTATAACTGTTATATAACTGCCTTCAGGAGACTGGACCTGGATACAGTAAGTATAGCTGTTATATAGCTGCCTTCAGGAGACCAGACCTGGATACAGTAAGTATAGATGTTATATAGCAGCCTTCAGGAGACTGGACCTGAATACAGTAAGTATAACTGTTATATAGCTGCCTTCAGGAGACTGGACCTGGATACAGTAAGTATAGCTGTTATATAGCTGCCTTCAGGAGACTAGACCTGGATACAGTAAATATAGCTGTTATATAGCTGCCTTCAGGAGACTGGACCTGGATACAGTAAGTATAGCTGTTATATAGCTGCCTTTAGGAGACTGAACCTGTATACAGTAAGTATAGCTGTTATATAGCTGCTTTCAGGAGACTGGACCTGGATACAGTAAGTATAGCTGTTATATAGCTGCCTTCAGGAGACTAGACCTGGATACAGTAAGTATAGCTGTTATATAGCAGCCTTCAGGAGACTGGGCCTGGACACAGTAAGTATAGCTGCTATATAGCAGCCTTCAGGAGACTGGACCTGGATACAGTAAGTATAGCTGTTATATAGCTGCCTTCAGGAGACTGGACCTGGATACAGTAAGTATAGCTGTTATATAGCTGTCAACAGGAGACTGGACATGGATACAGTAAGAATAGCTGTTATATAGCTGCCTGCAGGAGACTGGACTTGGATATAAGTAAGTACAGCTGCCTTCAGGAGACTGGACCTGAATACAGTAAGTATAGCTGGTATATAGCTGCCTTCAGGAGACTGGACCTGGATACAGTAAGTATAGCTGGTATATAGCAGCCTTCAGGAGACTGGACCTGGATACAGTAAGTATAGCTGTTATATAGCAAGAGACTGGACCTGGATACAGTAAGTATAGCTGGTATATAGCTGCCTTCAGGAGACTGGACCTGAATACAGTAAGTACAGCTGTTATATAGCAGCCTTCAGGAGACTGGACCTGGATACAGTAAGTATAGCTGTTATATAGCAGCCTTCAGGAGACTGGACCTGGATACAGTAAGTATAGCTGTTATATAACTGCCTTCAGGAGACTGTACCTGGATACAGTAAGTATAGCTGTTATATAGCTGCCTTCAGGAGAATGGACCTAGATACAGTAAGTATAGCTGTTATATAGCTGCCTTCAGGAGACTGGACCTGGATACAGTAAGTATAGCTGTTATATAGCAGCCTTCAGGAGATCTGAAGGTACATTTGCTTGAAGTGCTTAGGTTTAGGGTCCATATTAGGCCTACTTCTACCTGAGGCACAGAGTGAGCACTGTTACAGTGTGGGACAATACAGATGGAGACCTTGTATAGATGGTGAGGATCGTGCTGAAGCAAACAGCTTAAAAGTTTTGTCCGTCAGATTCTGCAGAGATGAGGCGTCACCAGGAGAAGTTTTCATTATGTCCGGGCAGGAGGAGAAGAAAATAAAAAAGTGAGCAACTCTGGTCAGAGAAGATGCTCCCTGTGAGTCACTGGATGTAACTGCACTGTAATCACTTATATGGTGTGCAGAGCCTGAGTACCATTGGTATCTACCTCTAAATGAGTAAGTCTATGGGGGATGGGGGTGTTACAGGTTTTTGTATAGTGGATTTTATTAAGTAATAATATGGGGGTATTAGTGTGGTGGTAATGATAGTGGTCACAGTGTACCAATAATATGTGTTTGTTCTTTAATCTGGACTGGTATTGTATAAGTCTTGGTTTACTGGACTTTAGTAATGGTATAATGCTATTAGTCACTATGAGGTAATATTGGTCATGTGGTGAAGGTGCGGTGATAATATTTGTTATATACTAGTTGTCAGGATCGGGCGATACAGACACGACAAGACAGTGGGCCCTAGGTCTGAACCCACCTATTGTCCCTGCCTACTTGCCTCGATCGGCACTAGGCGGCCGTGGACAACCACGTAGACATTCCCTACGCTGATGAAGTGCACCCAGAACGAGATGGACGAACAAACATAAAAGGATGGTCAACAACCCGGGTCAAATCAAACAGGCAGCGCAGTACAGAATCAGCAGGCAAAGGGACAGTCAAAAAGTCAGGCAAAGGGATCGTCAAATAGTCAGGCAAAGGGACCATCAAATAGTCAGGCAAAGGGACAGTCAAATAGTCAGGCAAAGGGATCATCAAATAGTCAGGCAAAGGGATCGTCTAATAGTCAGGCAAAGGGACCATCAAATAGTCAGGCAAAGGGACAGTCAAAAAGTCAGGCAAAGGGATCGTCAAATAATCAGGCAAAGGGACTGTCAAATAGTCAGGCAAAGGGACAGTCAAAAAGTCAGGCAAAGGGATCGTCGAATAGTCAGGCAAAGGGACCGTCGAATAGTCAGGCAAAGGGATCGTCAAATAGTCAGGCAAAGGGATCGTCGAATAGTCAGGCAAAGGGACCGTCAAATAGGCAAAGGGATCGTCAAATAGTCAGGCAAAGGGATCGTCGAATAGTCAGGCAAAGGGACCGTCAAATAGGCAAAGGGATCGTCAAATAGTCAGGCAAAGGGATCGTCAAATAGTCAGGCAAAGGGATCGTCAAATAGTCAGGCAAAGGGACCGTCAAATAGTCAGGCAAAGGGATCGTCGAATAGTCAGGCAAAGGGACCGTCAAATAGGCAAAGGGATCGTCAAATAGTCAGGCAAAGGGATCGTCGAATAGTCAGGCAAAGGGACCGTCAAATAGGCAAAGGGATCGTCAAATAGTCAGGCAAAGGGATCGTCAAATAGTCAGGCAAAGGGATCGTCAAATAGTCAGGCAAAGGGACCGTCAAATAGTCAGGCAAAGGGATCGTCAAGTAGCCAGGCAAAGGGACTGTCAAATAGTCAGGCAAAGGGACCGTCAAATAGTCAGGCAAAGGGATCGTCAAATAGTCAGGCAAATGGATCCTCAAATAGTCAGGCAAAGGGATCGTCTAATAGACAGGCAAAGGGATCGTCAAATAGTCAGGCAAAGGGACCGTCTAATAGTCAGGCAAAGGGACCGTCAAATAGTCAGGCAAAGGGATCCTCAAATAGTCAGGCAAAGGGATCCTCAAATAGTCAGGCAAAGGGATCGTCAAATAGTCAGGCAAAGGGATCGTCAAATAGTCAGGCAAAGGGACCGTCGAAGGGATCGTCTAATAGTCAGGCAAAGGGACCGTCTAATAGTCAGGCAAAGGGACCGTCTAATAGTCAGGCAAAGAGATCATCAAATAGTCAGGCAAAGGGATCGTCAAATAGTCAGGCAAAGGGACCGTCTAATAGTCAGGCAAAGGGATCGTCTAATAGTCAGGCAAAGAGATCATCAAATAGTCAGGCAAAGGGACTGTCTAATAGTCAGGCAAAGGGACCGTCTAATAGTCAGGCAAAGAGATCGTCTAATAGTCAGGCAAAGGGACCGTCTAATAGTCAGGCAGGAGGTCAGATAACAAGTCAAACAGGGATTTGGAGAGGGGTTCGCAGGAATAGATAAGGAAGCTGGGACCAGGGTATTAACCTAAATAGCCTCTCCTCTCTCCCCCGTGCTATTTGCCCTGGCGGTGGAACCTTTGGCCCATAAGATTAGGAAGAACTCAATGATAGAGGGGTCGTCTTGTCTGGCATTGAATAAGCAGGAAGAGGGTATACAGGGAGTGCCAGTGGTGGAGGAAGGGGGCGCTATGAAATATTTAGCAATCTGGATATCTGCAGACCCTAAGAGATATGCAGAACTGAATATTTCTCCATTATTGAGTAAAATGAAGCAACAAATTAATATCTGGAATAAACTTCCTATTAATCGGGCAGATAAGATTGGGTTAATAAAAATGATATTACTACCGCAGGTGCTCTATGCAATTACTAATTCCCCAATATGGATTATATGGATTATTTTAAAAAAAATGGATAGACTCTTAAATGAACTGGTGTGGAATCGAAAAAGGGTCAGAATGAAAGTGGGAATTCTCACACTCCCCCCAGAAAGGTGGGTTATCTATACCAAATATGTTCCGTTATTTCCTTGCAAATGGCCTGGCATGGATGGTTAAATGGAGGGATTCCGATTATCTGAAGTATGTGGTGGAAATGCAGAAAGGAGGAGTAAAGGACATCTTTGACTTAATGGAGTTAAGAAAGGCGGATAATATCCTAGGGGACTCATTGCTGGGGAGGTTGGAGGCGGATAAGGGAAATAATGGGAGTGACTGGGGCCCTAGAATGTACACCATGAATACAGAATGCCAACCTGCCGGAAGTCCACAAGATAGAGGAGTCGGAATATTGGATAAGTGTGGGATGGACAAAAATCTCTCAAGTTTGTGAGGCTGGAAGTATTAAAAAACTGGAAGAAGTAAATGAAATAGCAGGAAAAAAGATCATGTGGTTGAGATCCAGACAGCTGAGGAAGCACTAGATGCCTCCAGAGGAAGCCAGGAGTTAGTGGTGGAGCAATCAGATGCACTGTCACGGGTTGGGAATACTTATAAGATGGTAATGGGGGCAAAAGGGGACACTATGGTGGTTAGATCTCCAAAGAAATGGGAAGGGATTATAGGGAATCGTGATAATGAATTTTGGGAAGAAGTTTACAAATGGGGATGTGTGGGATGTGTGGGCACAAAATAAGTCAATTTTTTGTCACGCACAGACTGTATTACACAGGAAATAGTTAAATGGGGCACTAAAGGAAGTGAACATTGTAAAAGATGTTTAATAGAGAAATCGGATTTAGATCATCACTGGTGGGGGTGTTGGAAAATAAAAAAGTTTGGGGTAGAAGTTATGTCTAACATATTTGAGATGGAGATAAAAGATAGGTACTTCTGTGCACTACTGGGGGTGGGGGTAAACACAACACAGGGTTATATGCTTTTGAAAATAATATACATATTATTTTTTGCGGCAAGCTTGGTAATAGCAAGAAATTGGAGAGCTACTAGTGCTCCTCATATAGACGAATGGAGAAATGTGGGTAATTACATATTAAGAGCAGAACTTTGGAGAAGGAGAAAGCAGAAGGAAATAGGGAGGTACTCAGAATGTGTAAATATGTGGTGGAAGTTTTGGGGCAAAGACAGCGTGGAGACCGGAGACGGGACGTAGAGCATCTGGGGTAGTTTGTGTTTTAGTTGGAAGGGTTTTCTATATATTTGTATTTTACAGACCGCCGGTGGGGTGGGGGTAATGGGGAGGGTGGGGGGTGGGGAGGTCTAGTTTAAGGGAATTAAGAAGTCAGAAGGTATATGGACAAAGGAATTAAGCAAGATTAAAGTGATAGATGTGAACAGAAGGCAGGATTGGTGGAACCGGATTTATAGTAATATAAATTATGGGAAATTAATTAGGAGACATAAGCCCCAGAAAATAGTAGGAAGTAGCAGTAGGTAGGCAAGGGGAAGAGAGGGCCGGAGTGGTGAACAGGGTAGAATGTGAATGACAGGATGTATGAATGATGGATGGTAGTATCTGATGATGATTAAGAGCGGGTACGCAATAACCTAATCTAAAAACAAAGATAGGGAAGCCTCAGAATGGATGGACTGGGGGACCTGCTCGGCTCATGGAATTCCAGTTAGGTACCCTACGCGGACCGCAATTAAGCGGAGAACGGTGGGGTCCTTTTGGATGTGGACTGGGAAGAGTTGGGGGAACTCAGCAGGATTGCCCGTCGATAGGTCGAGGGGGGTCCAGGTCGGAGGCCTGTAACTTTGACCTGGGTCAAGAATGTGAAATATGAATGGGAGGCTAAAAGTTATATAGGAACAAGGAACAAAAAAAAAAAAAAAAGTATATATATGGGTATGTGTGTATGTATTTGTGGGTATGTGTATGTATGTATATATGTATATGTGTATGTAGGTATATATGTATGTGTATGTTTATATAATGGGATGCGGAGGAATGAATCTATAGAACGGATGGTGCTGACCCTGTTTTGGTAATTTTGTTTCTTCCCTTCTTGTAATCTGATAGATAAAAAGGGTCTCCCTGTGAGAGTTAAAGTAGAATATGGCAAGGTGCAGGGTGGCAGAATCAAGTTGGTATAGAGTCCAGTAATATAATAAAGGGTGGGTAGGAGCGGTAATACCAGACCTGCCTTCTGGGAACTGTTGAATGGAAATTGTTGGATAGCTTTGCCTAGGTTCTCAAACAAATAAATATACTGAAAAGGAGGTAACACCAACTAGAGAGGGTGTGGATGATAGTATATGTTACTTCCTCTGACTTCTTTATTTAATGTGTTAATGTATTTGTGGGTGATTTTGTTTTTGGAAAAATAAAAGAAATTTGAACAATAAAAAAAAACAAAACTAAATAGCCAGCGCTGGAACTCTGCCTCAGCTTTGTTTTATGCTGACCAAGAGCCCGGTCCGGATCCTAATTGGACCGGTGCTCTGATCCTCCAGGCTGCAAACAGGCAGAGAAACCCGTCAATGGGGTTATGGGGGTGTGGCTATGGGGGCGGGGCCCTTGTGGTTGGGGTTATGGGGGCGGGGCCCTTGTGGTTGGGGTTATGGGGGTGTGGCTATAGGGTTATGGGGGCGGGGCTATGGGAGCGTAGCCCATTGAATGTCCCTGTAGGGAGGAGTCCTGCCTATTCTGCCCTGTGTCCATTTCCTCTTCTGCCTGACCCTTCCTGTACTGTCTTTCCTGTTTCTTCCCCGTATTATTGACCTGAGCTGGGAGATGGTGGTGCCGGGTGGCACGCCATGATATGGTATTAGTCGGATGATGGGAGAATGGCTTCTGACTATGCTGAAGAAGTGAGGGCAACGCCGAATGGAGTCTTGTTTATCTTCTTATTGAAGTGATGGTGGGCTACAGCAGGTACCCCTGAATAACACCATGCAGGGAGCAGAAGCAGCGGCACAGACCCTCGGCAGAGATGCGGCCCCCTATAAGCAGGTCAGAGCTGCGGCCCCATGGCAGCCCCCTATAGGCAGGTCAGAGCTGCGGCCCCATGGCAGCCCCCTATAGGCAGGTCAGAGCTGCGGTCCCATGGCAGCCCCCTATAGGCAGGTCAGAGCTACGGCCCCCTATAGGCAGGTCAGAGCTGCGGCCCCATGGCAGCCCCCTATAGGCAGGTCAGAGATGCAGCCCCCTATAGGCAGGACAGAGCTGCGGCCCCCTATAGGCAGGTCAGAGCTGTGGCCCCATGGCAGCCCCCTATAGGCAGGTCAGAGCTGCGGCCCCATGGCACCCCCTATAGGCAGGTCAGAGATGCAGCCCCCTATAGGCAGGACAGAGCTGCGGCCCCATGGCAGCCCCCTATAGGCAGGTCAGAGCTGCGACCAGTCACTGTACAGTAAGCAGGTTAGTTTTGTCTCCCAGGTTGCACCTCTGATGGAGCAATGTCGGGGAGTCAGCACCTCTGGCTCGCTGAAAACTCTTGTAAAAGGGCGAACGTAAGCTGGAATGTTATATTAGTCACCCAAAGCCTCATGTAATAATAACTCTTATAATGACTAATGCAAAGGTTACACAGAGTTAGGGCTCATGGACATGGCCCCTGTGCACGTAGGCTGTATACAGCTTGTATGGTAACACACAGAAACTGGAGGGCAGCTCACACAGGCTATAGATAGGAAGGAGAGCATACATAGAGGACAGCTCACACAGGCTATAGATAGGAAGGAGAGTATACATGGAGGGCAGCTCACACAGGCTGTAGATAGGAGAAAGAGCATACATGGAGGGCAGCTCACACAGGCTGTAGATAGGAAGGAGAGCAGACATGGAGGGCAGCTCACACAGGCTATAGATAGGAAGGAGAGTATACATGGAGGGCAGCTCACACAGGCTGTAGATAGGAGGGAGAGCATACATAGAGGACAGCTCACACAGGCTGTACATAGGAAGGACAGCATACATGGAGGGCAGCTCACACAGGCTATAGATAGGAAGGAGAGTATACATGGAGGGCAGCTCACACAGGCTGTAGATAGGAAGGAGAGCAGACATGGAGGGCAGCTCACACAGGCTGTAGATAGGAGGGAGAGCATACATAGAGGACAGCTCACACAGGCTACAGATAGGAGGGAGAGCATACATGGAGGGCAGCTCACAGAGGACCTAGATAGGATGGAGGGCATACATAGAGGACAGCTCACACAGGCTGTAGATAGGAAGGAGAGCATACATGGAGGGCAGCTCACACAGGCTGTAGATAGGAGGGAGAGCATACATAGAGGACAGCTCACACAGGCTGTAGATAGGAGGGAGAGCATACATAGAGGGAAGCTCATAGAGGACCTAGATAGGAACGTGAGCATACATGGATGGCAGCTCACACAGGATGTACATAGGAAGGAGAGCATACATGGAGGGCAGCTCACACAGGCTGTAGATAGGATGGAGGGCATACATGGAGGGCAGCTCACACAGGCTGTAGATAGGAAAGTGAGCATACATGGAGGGCAGCTCACACAAGCTGGAGACTAGAGATGAGCAAACCTCAAACATGCTCGAGTCCATCCGAACCCGAACTTTCGGCATTTGATTAGCTGGGGCTGCTGAAGTTGGATAAAGCCCTAAGGCTATGTGGAAAACATGGATATAGTCATTGGCTGTATCCATGTTTTTCAGACAACCTTAGGGCTTTATCCAAGTTCAGCAGCCGCCACTAATCAAATGCCGAACGTTCAGGTTTGGATGGACTCGAACCCGAACCTGGTTCGCTCATCTCTACTGGAGACTGAAAGGCCAGCAGGTACAAGGGATAATCACATACTGTAGGCTGTACAGAGCACACTGTGTACACTGTATACTCCTGAACACATCACAGATATCACATCAGCATGGATTACAGAGAGGACACATCCACATAAGAAGGTTCATGTAGCATCCATTGGTAGAAGGCTTCAGACACCATTGTGCCCCAATACTGACTGTAACTGGTCCCACATACAACAACCTCATATGGACGATGGATAATGGTGGTGAAGAGCAAAAAAGGAAAGAAACAAAACCTGACTAAGTCCTGAAGGGTTAATAGTTCACGGCTGTTCACATCCTCTGTTCTCCCTCTACATTATTATTCTGGCCTCCATGTTGACACCTTCAGGAACGCGCTCAGCTCTTCTCTATTCTCCCGTTATTATAATTGTTGCAGAATTTCTTCATAATGCCTCATCGCTTATGTCAGGAATTACTTCTTCTTCACGAGAATAAAATCCTAATAAAAACCTTTGAATCATACTCGACAACTCTCCCCGAATGACTGAGAAAGTCACAGAAAAGGGATTGCCGAGAAGAGGAGGCATCACAATAACCTATACATGCCCCAAAAATACATGCCAGCGGATACCATGTCAGCCAGTATACCGCTCACAGGTTCACAGGAATCCCTTCTAGTGTGAATGTAAAGATCCAGTGTGGGGGCTGTAGAATGGAGGGGTATAGTGTGGGGGCTGTAGAATGGAGGGGTGTAGTCTGGGGGCTGTAGAATGGAGGGGTGTAGTGTGGGGGCTGTAGAATGGAGGGGTGTAGTGTGGGGGCTGTAGAATGGAGGGGTATAGTATGGGGGCTGTAGAATGGAGGGGTCTAGTGTGGGGGCTGTAGAATGGAGGGGTCTAGTGTGGGGGCTGTAGAATGGAGGGGTCTAGTGGGGGGGCTGTAGAATGGAGGGGTATAGTGTGGGGGCTGTAGAATGGAGGGGTCTAGTGTGGGGGCTGTAGAATGGAGGGGTCTAGTGTGGGGGCTGTAGAATGGAGGGGTCTAGTGTGGGGGCTGTAGAATGGAGGGGTCTAGTGTGGGGGCTGTAGAATGGAGGGGTCTAGTGTGGGGGCTGTAGAATGGAGGGGTCTAGTGTGGGGGCTGTAGAATGGAGGAGTCTAGTGTGGGGGCTGTAGAATGGAGGGGTCTAGTGTGGGGGCTGTAGAATGGAGGGGTCTAGTGCGGGGGCTGTAGAACAGAGATGCAACAAACTGGGGAGATTACCTACTGAGGATGTATATTGGGGTATACTACATACTGGGGGGGATAACCTACAGGAGAATGCCTACCACATGGGGGAGGGTTATGGGGGAATTATGTAGTATAGTAAGGATATGTGGTATAGTAGGGATATGTAGTATAGTAGGAATATATGGTATAGTAGGGATATGTGGTATAGTAGGGATATGTAGTATAGTAGGAATATATGGTATAGTAGGGATATGTGATATAGTAGGGTTATGTGGTATAGTAGGGTTATGTGGTATAGTAGAAGTATGTAGTATAGTAGGGTTATGTGGTATAGTAGGAGTATGTGGTATAGTAGGGTTATGTGGTATAGTAGGGATATGTGGTATAGTAGGAGTATGTGGTATAGTAGGGTTATGTGGTATAGTAGAAGTATGTGGTATAGTAGGGTTATGTGGTATAGTAGGGATATGTAGTATAGTAGGGTTATGTGGTATAGTAGAAGTATGTGGTATAGTAGGAGTATGTAGTTAAGTAGGGTTATGTGGTATAGTAGGGATATGTGATATAGTAGGGTTATGTGGTATAGTAGGGTTATGTGGTATAGTAGAAGTATGTAGTATAGTAGGGATATGTGGTATAGTAGAAGTATGTGGTATAGTAGGGTTATGTGGTATAGTAGGGATATGTAGTATAGTAGGGTTATGTGGTATAGTAGAAGTATGTGGTATAGTAGGAGTATGTAGTTAAGTAGGGTTATGTGGTATAGTAGGGATATGTAGTATAGTAGGAGTATGTGGTATAGTAGGGTTATGTGATATAGTAGGAGTATGTCATATAGTAGGAGTATGTAGTATAGTAGGAGTATGTCGTATAGTACGAGTATGTGGTATAGTAGTAGTATGTGGTATAGTAGGGTTATGTGGTATAATAGGGTTATGTAGTATAGTAGGGTTATGTGGTATAGTAGGGTTATGTGGTTTGGTAGGGATATGTGGTATAGGAGGGTTATGTGGTATAGTAGGAGTATGTGGTATAGTAGAAGTATGTAGTATAGTAAGGGTATGTGATATAGTAGGGTTATGTGGTATAGTAGGGTTATGTGGTTTAGTACGGATATGTAGTATAGTAGGGTTATGTGGTATAGTAGGAGTATGTAGTATAGTAGGGATATGTGGTATAGTAGGGTTATGTGGTTTGGTAGGGATATGTGGTATAGGAGGGTTATGTGGTATAGTAGGAGTATGTGGTATAGTAGAAGTATGTAGTATAGTAAGGGTATGTGATATAGTAGGGTTATGTGGTATAGTAGGAGTATGTGGTATAGTAGGGATATGTAGTATAGTAGTGATATGCAGTATAGTAGGGTTATGTGGTATAGTAGGGATATGTGGTACAGTAGGAGTATGTAGTATAGTAGGGTTATGTGGTATAGTAGGGTTATGTGGTATAGTAGGGTTATGTGGTATAGTAGGGAAATGTGGTATAGTAGGGATATGTAGTATAGTAGGGTTATGTGGTATAGTAGGGTTATGTGGTTTAGTAGGGATATGTAGTATAGTAGGGTTATGTGGTATAGTAGGGATATGTAGTATAGTAGGGTTATGTGGTATAGTAGGGTTATGTGGTATAGTAGGGTTATGTGGTTTAGTAGGGATATGTAGTATAGTAGGGTTATGTGGTATAGTAGGAGTATAAAGTATAGTAGGAATATATGGTATAGTAGGGATATGTAGTATAGTAGTGATATGCAGTATAGTAGGGTTATGTGGTATAGTAGGGATATGTGGTACAGTAGGAGTATGTAGTATAGTAGGGTTATGTGGTATAGTAGGAGTATGTAGTATAGTAGGGTTATGTGGTATAGTAGGGTTATGTGGTATAGTAGGGATATGTAGTATAGTAGGGTAATGTGGTATAGTAGGGTTATGTGGTATAGTAGGGTTATGTGGTTTAGTACGGATATGTAGTATAGTAGGGTTATGTGGTATAGTAGGAGTATGTAGTATAGTAGGGATATGTGGTATAGTAGGGTTATGTGGTTTAGTAGGAATATGTGGTATAGGAGGGTTATATGGTATAGTAGGAGTATGTGGTATAGTAGGAGTATGTGGTATAGTAGGGATATGTAGTATAGTAGGGGGGGCTTGTGCATAATTGGGGGGGGCATTAACTACTTACTGGGGACTTCTACCCAATGGAGGGCATTAACTACTTACTGGGGACTTCTACCCAATGGAGGGCATTAACTACTTGCTGGGGACTTCTACCTAATGGGGGGCATTAACTACTTACTGGGGGCTTCTGCATTTTTTTTTTTTTTGGGGGGGGGAGGCATTAACTACTTACTGGGGACTTCTACCTAATGGAGGGCATTAACTACTTACTGGGGGCTTCTACCTAATAGGTGGGCATTAACTATTTAATGGGGTCTTCTACCTAATGGGGGCATTAACTGCTTACTGGGGGCTTCTACCTAATGGGGGGCCTTAACTACTTGCTGGGGGCTTCTACCTAATGGGGGGGAATTAACTACTTATTGGGGGCTTCTACCTAATGGGTGGGTATTAACTACTTGCTGGGGGCTTCTCCCTAATTGGGGGGGGGGGGGGCATTAACTACTTACTAGGGGGCTTCTACCTAATGGGGGGCATTAACTACTTACTGGAGGCTTCTACCTAATGGGGGGCATTAACTACTTACTGGGGGCTTCTACCTAATAAGTAGGTATTAACAACTAAGGGCATCTACCTACCTGAGGAAACACCTACCCATTTGGGACCTATCTCCCATGGATTACATCCCCATCCTGCGATAAATTTTATTACATGTTGGGGGTTGTAATCCATGCAAGGCTGTCCCAAAAGGTACAACCTCCCTCCATGCAATATGTTACAATGGTCCATGGCAGAGTGGAGGTCCCCCGACCCTGTATGGGGCAGAGGATGGAGCGTCATTGTCAGTGAGCAGCAGATGTCTGTACGGTGAGTTGTAGAGAATAATTTAGGAGGGTGTGACACCAGCACCCGTCAGGGAGGAATGGACGGAGCCTGGTAGCTAGGTCCACGATGGGTGTGGAGGTGAAGGGTGTCACCTATGTCCTCCAATGTGTATAATATAAGGACACCCTGCCTTCTCAGCACTCAGCCGTCTCTGCTTCTCCCTGAGTCCACACAGAGATCTGCAGCTCACCTGGACAGGTAAATCCCATGTCCCCCAGGGTCCTCTCTGTCCTTTCTGTCTTCTAAACCATGATCTCTGGGATTACAAGAAAGCCTCAGGATAAGATTTGGAAAAGCGCCACTCCTAGCCATGGCTGGGTCAGGTATTGCAGCTGACCGATTCAGGTGAATAGAAGATGCAGGAGCAGCGCAGCTTGTAATCCCATACAACAGCTATCAGACTGCAGCAAACCCTACAGGTCCCATATAGTGAATGAGCGTAGTACCATATACACAGTTACCCCAAGCAAGAAGCTGTAAACAATATATTATTATATTTTATTATTATTATATATATATTACTCCTGTATTATCCTGGTGTACACTATATATTACTCCTGTATTATCCTGGTGTATACTATATATTACTCCTGTATCATCCTGGTGTATACTATATATTACTCCTGTATCATCCTGGTGTATACTATATATTACTCCTGTATCATCCTGGTGTATACTATATATTACTCCTGTATCATCCTGGTGTATACTATATATTACTCCTGTATCATCCTAGTGTATACTATATATTACTCCTGTATCATCCTGGTGTATACTATATAATATTCCTGTAACATCCTGGTGTATACTATATATTACTCCTGCATGATCCTGGTGTATACTATATCTCCCTACTCCTGTATCATCCTGGTGTATACTATATCCCCTTACTCCTGTATCATCCTGGTGTATACTATATATTACTCCTGTATCATCCTGGTGTATACTATATATTACTCCTGTATCATCCTAGTGTATACTATATATTACTCCTGTATCATCCTGGTGTATACTATATAATATTCCTGTAACATCCTGGTGTATACTATATATTACTCCTGCATGATCCTGGTGTATACTATATATTACTTCTGTATCATCCTGGTGTATACTATATATTACTCCTGTATCATCCTGGTGTATACTATATATTACTCCTGTATCATCCTGGTGTATACTATATAATACTCCTGTATCATCCTGGTGTATACTATATATTACTCCTGTATCATCCTGGTGCATACTATATATTACTCCTGTATCATCCTGGTGTATACTATATATTACTTCTGTATCATCCTGGTGTATAATATATATTACTCCTGTATCATCCTGGTGTATACTATATATTACTCCTGTATCATCCTGGTATATACTATATCTCCTTACTCCTGTATCATCCTGGTGTATACTATATCTCCTTACTCCTGTATCATCCTGGTGTATACTATATATTACTCCTGTATCATCCTGTTATATACTATATCTCCCTACTCCTGTATCATCCTGGTGTATACTATATCCCCTTACTCCTGTATCATCCTGGTGTATACTATATATTACTCCTGCATCATCCTGGTGTATACTATATATTACTCCTGTATCATCCTGGTGTATACTATATCTCCTTCCTCCTGTATCATCCTGGTGTATACTATATATTACTCCTGTACCATCCTGGTGTATACTATATATTACTCCTGTATCATCATGGTGTATACTATATATTACTCCTGTATCATCCTGGTGTATACTATATATTACTCCTGTATCATCATGGTGTATACTATATATTACTCCTGTATCATCCTAGTGTATACTATATCTCCTTACTCCTGTATCATCCTGGTGTATACTATATCTCCTTACTCCTGTACCATCCTGGTGTATACTATATCTCCTTACTCCTGTATCATCCTGATGTATACTATATATTACTCCTGTATCATCCTGGTGTATACTATATATTACTCCTGTATCATCCTGGTGTATACTATATCTCCTTACTCCTGTATCATCCTGGTGTATACTATATCTCCTTACTCCTGTATCATCCTGGTGTATACTATATCTCCTTACTCCTGTATCATCCTGGTGTATACTATATATTACTCCTGTATCATCCTGGTGTATACTATATATTACTCCTGTATCATCCTGGTGTATACTATATCTTCTTACTCCTGTATCATCCTGGTGTATACTATATCTCCTTACTCCTGTATCATCCTGGTGTATACTATATCTCCTTACTCCTGTATCATCCTGATGTATACTATATCTCCTTCCTCCTGTATCATCCTGGTGTATACTATATATTACTCCTGTATCATCCTGTTATATACTATATCTCCCTACTCCTGTATCATCCTGGTGTATACTATATCCCCTTACTCCTGTATCATCCTGGTGTATACTATATATTACTCCTGCATCATCCTGGTGTATACTATATCTCCTTCCTCCTGTATCATCCTGGTGTATACTATATATATTACTCCTGTATCATCCTGGTGTATACTATATATTACTCCTGTACCATCCTGGTGTATTCTATATATTAATCCTGTATCATCCTGGTGTATACTATATCTCCTTCCTCCTGTATCATCCTGGTGTATACTATATCTCTTTACTCCTGTATCATCCTGGTGTAAACTATATATTACTCCTGTATCATCCTGGTGTATACTATATATTACTCCTGTATCATCCTGGTGTATACTATATATTACTCCTGTATCATCCTGGTGTATACTATATATTACTCCTGTATCATCCTGGTGTATACTATATATTACTCCTGTATCATCCTGGTGTATACTATATATTACTCCTGTATTATCCTGGTGTACACTATATATTACTCCTGTATTATCCTGGTGTATACTATATATTACTCCTGTATAATCCTGGTGTATACTATATATTACTCCTGTAACATTCTGGTGTATACTATATCTCCTTATTCCTGTGTCATCCTGGTGTATACTATATATTACTCCTGTATCATCCTGGTGTATACTATATATTACTCCTGTATCATCCTAGTGTATACTATATATTACTCCTGTATCATCCTGGTGTATACTATATATTACTCCTGTATCATCCTGGTGTATACTATATATTACTCCTGTATCATCCTAGTGTATACTATATATTACTCCTGTATCATCCTGTATACTATATATTACTCCTTTATCATCCTGGTGTATACTATATAATATTCCTGTAACATCCTGGTGTATACTATATATTACTCCTGCATGATCGTGGTGTATACTATATCTCCCTACTCCTGTATCATCCTGGTGTATACTATATCCCCTTACTCCTGTATCATCCTGGTGTATACTATATATTACTCCTGTATCATCCTGGTGTATACTATATATTACTCCTGTATCATCCTAGTGTATACTATATATTACTCCTGTATCATCCTGGTGTATACTATATAATATTCCTGTAACATCCTGGTGTATACTATATATTACTCCTGCATGATCCTGGTGTATACTATATATTACTTCTGTATCATCCTGGTGTATACTATATATTACTCCTGTATCATCCTGGTGTATACTATATATTACTCCTGTATCATCCTGGTGTATACTATATAATACTCCTGTATCATCCTGGTGTATACTATATATTACTCCTGTATCATCCTGGTGTATACTATATATTACTCCTGTATCATCCTGGTGTATACTATATATTACTTCTGTATCATCCTGGTGTATAATATATATTACTCCTGTATCATCCTGGTGTATACTATATATTACTCCTGTATCATCCTGGTATATACTATATCTCCTTACTCCTGTATCATCCTGGTGTATACTATATCTCCTTACTCCTGTATCATCCTGGTGTATACTATATATTACTCCTGTATCATCCTGTTATATACTATATCTCCCTACTCCTGTATCATCCTGGTGTATACTATATCCCCTTACTCCTGTATCATCCTGGTGTATACTATATATTACTCCTGCATCATCCTGGTGTATACTATATATTACTCCTGTATCATCCTGGTGTATACTATATCTCCTTCCTCCTGTATCATCCTGGTGTATACTATATATTACTCCTGTACCATCCTGGTGTATACTATATATTACTCCTGTATCATCATGGTGTATACTATATATTACTCCTGTATCATCCTGGTGTATACTATATATTACTCCTGTATCATCATGGTGTATACTATATATTACTCCTGTATCATCCTAGTGTATACTATATCTCCTTACTCCTGTATCATCCTGGTGTATACTATATATTACTCCTGTGTCATCCTGGTGTATACTATATATTACTCCTGCATCATCCTGGTGTATACTATATATTACTCCTGTATCATCCTAGTGTATACTATATCTCCTTACTCCTGTATCATCCTGGTGTATACTATATCTCCTTACTCCTGTATCATCCTGATGTATACTATATATTACTCCTGTATCATCCTGGTGTATACTATATATTACTCCTGTATCATCCTGGTGTATACTATATCTCCTTACTCCTGTATCATCCTGGTGTATACTATATCTCCTTACTCCTGTATCATCCTGGTGTATACTATATCTCCTTGCTCCTGTATCATCCTGGTGTATACTATATATTACTCCTGTATCATCCTGGTGTATACTATATATTACTCCTGTATCATCCTGGTGTATACTATATCTTCTTACTCCTGTATCATCCTGGTGTATACTATATATTACTCCTGTATCATCCTGGTGTATACTATATATTACTCCTGTATCATCCTGGTGTATACTATATCTCCTTACTCCTGTATCATCCTGGTGTATACTATATCTCCTTACTCCTGTATCATCCTGATGTATACTATATCTCCTTCCTCCTGTATCATCCTGGTGTATACTATATATTACTCCTGTATCATCCTGTTATATACTATATCTCCCTACTCCTGTATCATCCTGGTGTATACTATATCCCCTTACTCCTGTATCATCCTGGTGTATACTATATATTACTCCTGCATCATCCTGGTGTATACTATATCTCCTTCCTCCTGTATCATCCTGGTGTATACTATATATATTACTCCTGTATCATCCTGGTGTATACTATATATTACTCCTGTACCATCCTGGTGTATACTATATATTACTCCTGTATCATCATGGTGTATTCTATATATTAATCCTGTATCATCCTGGTGTATACTATATCTCCTTCCTCCTGTATCATCCTGGTGTATACTATATCTCTTTACTCCTGTATCATCCTGGTGTAAACTATATATTACTCCTGTATCATCCTGGTGTATACTATATATTACTCCTGTATCATCCTGGTGTATACTATATATTACTCCTGTATCATCCTGGTGTATACTATATATTACTCCTGTATCATCCTGGTGTATACTATATATTACTCCTGTATTATCCTGGTGTACACTATATATTACTCCTGTATTATCCTGGTGTATACTATATATTACTCCTGTATAATCCTGGTGTATACTATATATTACTCCTGTAACATTCTGGTGTATACTATATCTCCTTATTCCTGTGTCATCCTGGTGTATACTATATATTACTCCTGTATCATCCTGGTGTATACTATATATTACTCCTGTATCATCCTGGTGTATACTATATATTACTCCTGTATCATCCTAGTGTATACTATATATTACTCCTGTATCATCCTGTATACTATATATTACTCCTTTATCATCCTGGTGTATACTATATATTACTCCTGTATCATCCTGGTGTATACTATATATTACTCCTGTATAATCCTGGTGTATACTATATATTACTCCTGTAACATTCTGGTGTATACTATATCTCCTTATTCCTGTGTCATCCTGGTGTATACTATATATTACTCCTGTATCATCCTGGTGTATACTATATATTACTCCTGTATCATCCTGGTGTATACTATATATTACTCCTGTATCATCCTGGTGTATACTATATATTACTCCTGTATCATCCTGGTGTATACTATATATTACTCCTGTATCATCCTGGTGTATACTATATATTACTCCTGTATCATCATGGTGTATATTGTATAATCCTGGTATATAGCGTATACGGTGTCCCTCTTGTGGTATATAGCATATACTGTGTCCCACTGGTGATATATAGCGTATACTGTGTCCCTCTGGTGATATATAGCGTATACTGTGCCCGCTGGTGGTATATAGCATACCCTGTGTCCCGCTGGTGGTATAAACCGTACACTGTGTCCTGCTGGTGGTATATAGCATACACTGTGTCCTGCTGGTGGTATATAGCATACGCTTTGTCCCGCTGGTGGTATATAGCGTATACTGTGTACAGCTGGTGGTATATAGCATATACTGTGTCCCGCAAGTGGTATATAGCGTATACTGTGTCCCGCTGGTGGTATATAGCGTACACTGTGTCTCGCTGGTGGTATATAGCGTACGTTGTGTCCCGCTGGTGGTATATAGCGTACACTGTGTCCTGCTGGTGGTATATAGCGTACGTTGTGTCCCGCTGGTGGTATATAGCGTACACTTTGTCCCGCTGGTGGTATATAGCGTACACTGTGTCCCGCTGGTGGTATATAGCGTATACTGTGTCCCGCTGGTGGTATATGGCGTATGTTGTGTCCCGCTGGTGGTATATAGCGTACACTGTGTCCCGCTGGTGGTATATAGCGTATACCATCAGAAGCCTCTCAGTGAGTGTGTCAGTACTTCGGGCCCCGGCACTGTGATATGGCGGA
The DNA here is from genome assembly GCF_027789765.1 of Dendropsophus ebraccatus. Taxonomy (NCBI): domain Eukaryota; kingdom Metazoa; phylum Chordata; class Amphibia; order Anura; family Hylidae; genus Dendropsophus; species Dendropsophus ebraccatus. Next base: position 5,065,978 of record NC_091466.1, on the reverse strand, counting down.
GGCCGGTTACGCCCTTCATGAATATGTGTATGATGGATCTCACCCCGGGGCGGATCGCACTTCTCTCACTGCAAAAAACTGCTGCAAAATGCCCAGTGTGAACGCAGCCGCTAACATGAGCATTAACCCCTTCATGGTAGAATAACAGTCGGGGGAGGGTGTGCAGACTCCCACAGCCTCCTATAAAGCATATAACTAGGTGACCATGGATCTGCGTATTGGGGGCCACACCGAGGGGCCACACTGTTACTGACAGAATACGGACAAGGCATGTCAGGTGGGATCCATCACTTCATCAGGACTTGATGCAGGGACCAATCTACTACTAACCATGGTCACTGGTATAATGAGTGGCACAGGATGGAGGTACTGGTACAGTGACTGGCACAGGATGGAGGTACTGGTACAGTGACTGGCACAGGATGGAGGTACTGGTACAGTGACTGGCACAGGATGGAGGTACTGGTACAGTGACTGGCACAGGATGGAGGTACTGGTACAGTGACTGGCACAGGATGGGGGTATTGGTACAGGAACTGGCACAGGATGGAGGTACTGGTACAATGACTGGCACAGGATGTAGGTACTGGTACAATGACTGGCACAGGATGTAGGTACTGGTACAATGACTGGCACAGGATGTAGGTACTGGTACAATGACTGGCACAGGATGGAGGTACTGGTACAGTGACTGGCACAGGATGTAGGTACTGGTACAGTGACTGGCACAGGATGGAGGTACTGGTACAGTGACTTGCACAGGATGGAGGTACTGGTACAGTGACTGGCAAAGGTTGGAGGTACTGGTACAGTGACTGGCACAGGATGGAGGTATTGGTACAGGAACTGGCACAGGATGGAGGTACTGGTACAGTGACTGGCACAGGATGGAGGTACTGGTACAGTGACTGGCACAGGATGGAGGTACTGGTATAATGACTGGCACAGGATGGAGGTACTGGTACAAGAACTGGCAAAGGATGGAGGTACTGGTACAGTGACTGGCACAGGATGGAGGTATTGGTACAGTGACTGGCACAGGATGGAGGTACTGGTACAGTGACTAGCACAGGATGGAGGTACTGGTACAGTGACTGGCAGAGGATGGAGATATCGGTTCTGTGACTGGCACAGGATGGAGGTACTGGTACAGTGACTGGCACAGGATGGAGGTATTGGTACAGTGAATGGCACAGGATGGAGGTACTGGTACAGTTAATGGCACAGGATGGAGGTACTGGTATAATGACTGGCACAGGATGGAGGTACTGGTACAAGAACTCGCACAGGATGGAGGTACTGGTACAGTTAATGGCACAGGATGGAGGTACTGGTACAGTGGCTAGAACAGGATGGAGGTACTGGTATAATGACTGGCACAGGATGGAGGTACTGGTACAAGAACTCGCACAGGATGGAGGTACTGGTACAGTGACTGGCACAGGATGGAAGAACTGGTACAGTGACTGGCACAGGATAGAGGTACTGGTACAGGAACTGGCACAGGATGGAGTTACTGGTACAATGACTGGCACTGGATTGAGGTACTGGTACAGTGACTGGCACAGGATGGAGGTACTGGTACCGTGACTGGCACAGGATGGAGGTACTGCTACAGTGAATGGCACAGGATGGAGATATCGGTTCTGTGACTGGCACAGGATGGAGGTACTGGTACAGTGACTGGCACAGGATGGAGGTACTGGTACAGGAACTGGCACAGGAAAGAGGTATTGGTAAAGTGACTGGCACAGGATGAAGGTACTGGTACAGTGACTGGCACAGGATAGAGGTACTGGTACAATGACTGGCACAGGATGGAGTTACTGGTACAATGACTGGCACAGGATGGAGGAACTGTTATAATGACTGGCACAGGATGGAGGTACTGGTATAATGACTGGCACAGGATGGAGGTACTGGTACAGTGACTGGCACAGGATGGAGGTACTGGTACAATGACTGGCACAGGATGGAGTTACTGGTACAGTGACTGGGACAGGATGGAGGTACTGGTACAGGAACTGGCAAAGGATAAAGGTATTGGTACAGTGACTGGCACAGGATGGAGGTACTGGTACAGTGACTGGCACAGGATAGAGGTACTGGTACAGTGACTGGCACAGGATGGAGGTATTGGTACAAGAACTGGCACAGGATGGAGGTACTGGTACAGTGACTGGCACAGGATGGAGGTACTGGTATAATGACTGGCACAGGATGGAGGTACTGGTACAGTGACTGGCACAGGATGGAGGTACTGGTACAATGACTGGCACAGGATGGAGGTACTGGTACAGTGACTGGCACAGGATGGAGGTACTGGTACATTGACTGGCACAGGATGGAGGTACTGGTACAGTGACTGGCACAGGATGGAGGTACTGGTACAATGACTGGCACAGGATGGAGGTACTGGTACAGTGACTGGCACAGGATGGAGGTATTGGTACAGTGACTGGCACAGGATGGAGGTACTGGTACAGTGACTAGCACAGGATGGAGGTACTGGTACAGTGACTGGCAGAGGATGGAGATATCGGTTCTGTGACTGGCACAGGATGGAGGTACTGGTACAGTGACTGGCACAGGATGGAGGTATTGGTACAGTGAATGGCACAGGATGGAGGTATTGGTACAGTGAATGGCACAGGATGGAGGTACTGGTACAGTTAATGGCACAGGATGGAGGTACTGGTACAAGAACTTGCACAGGATGGAGGTACTGGTACAGTGACTGGCACAGGATGGAGGTAATGGTACAGGGACTGGCACAGGATGGAGGTATTGGTACAGTGACTTGCACAGGATGGAGGTACTGGTACAGTGACTGACACAGGATGGAGGTACTGGTACAGTGAATGGCACAGGATGGAGGTAATGGTACAGGGACTGGCACAGGATGGGGGTACTGGTACAGTGAATGGCACAGGATGGAGGTATTGGTACAGTGACTGGCACAGGATGGAGGTACTGGTACAGTGACTGGCACAGGATGAGATATCGGTTCTGTGACTGGCACAGGATGGAGGTACTGGTACAGTGACTGGCACAGGATGGAGGTACTGGTACAGTGACTAGCACAGGATGGAGGTACTGGTACAGTGACTAGCACAGGATGGAGGTACTGGTACAGTGAATGGCACAGGATGGAGGTATTGGTACAGTAACTGGCACAGGATGGAGGTACTGGTGCTGTGGCTGGCACAGGATGGAGGTATTGGTACAGTGAATGGCACAGGATGGAGGTATTGGTACAGTGACTGGCACAGGATGGAGGTACTGGTGCTGTGGCTGGCACAGGATGGAGGTACTGGTGCTGTGGCTGGCACAATGGAGGCAGGTAGTATGGCAGTGACTGGCAGAGGATGGAGATATCGGTTCTGTGACTAGCACAGGATGGAGGTACTGGTACAGTGACTAGCACAGGATGGAGGTACTGGTACAGTGAATGGCACAGGATGGAGGTATTGGTACAGTGACTGGCACAGGATGGAGGTACTGGTGCTGTGGCTGGCACAGGATGGAGGTAATGGTGCTGTGGCTGGCACAGGATGTAGGTACTGGTACAGTGAATGGCACAGGATGGAGGTACTGGTGCTGTGGCTGGCACAGGATGGAGGTAATGGGGCAGTCACTGGCACAGGATAAAGGGTTCAGTGTAATGACTGGCACAGGGTGGAGGGATCGGTGTAATGACTGGCACAGGATGGAGGTACTGGTACAGTGACTGGCACAGGATGGAGGTATTGGTACAGTGACTGGCACAGGATGGAGGTATTGGTACAGTGAATGGCACAGGATGGAGGTACTGGTACAGTGACTGGCAGAGGATGGAGATATCGGTTCTGTGACTGGCACAGGATGGAGGTATTGGTACAGTGAATGGCACAGGATGAAGGTACTGGTGCTGTGGCTGGCACAGGATAAAGGGTTCGGTGTAATGACTGGCACAGGGTGGAGGGATCGGTGTAGTGCCTGGAAAAGAATGAAGGGATCGGTGTAATGACTGGCATAGGTAGAAGGACGGGTGCAGGGACTGGCACAGGATGGAGGTACTGGTACAGTGACTGGCACAGGATGGAGGTACTGGTGCAGTGACTGGCACAGGATGGAGGTATTGGTACAGTGAATGGCACAGGATGGAGGTACTGGTACAGTGACTGGCACAGGATGGAGGTACTGGTACAGTGACTGGCATAGGTAGAAGGACGGGTGCAGGGACTGGCACAGGATGGAGGTACTGGGGCAGTGACTGGTACAGGATGAAGGGTTCGGTGTAATGACTGGCACAGGATGGAGGTACTGGTACAGTGACTGGCACAGGATGGAGGTATTGGTACAGTGAATGGCACAGGATGGAGGTACTGGTACAGTGACTGGCACAGGATGGAGGTATTGGTACAGTGAATGGCACAGGATGGAGGTACTGGTGCTGTGTCTGGTACAGGATGGAGGTACTGGTACAGGATGGAGGTACTGGTACAGGATGGAGGTACTGGGGCAGTGACTGGCATAGGTAGAAGGACGGGTGCAGGGACTGGCACAGGATGGAGGTACTGGGGCAGTGACTGGTACGGGATGAAGGGTTCGGTGTAATGACTGGCACAGGATGCCTAGTATGCAGTGCCCCCTTCCAGTCAGGTCACAGCATCTCCATGGCATCTCTTCATCGTTCCCTCCTTAATTACAAGGTGCCTAGATCCCTCCATTCACCAGGTTGGCACAAGGTGCAGTGTGCCGGGACTTTTCTACCTGCACATTTATACTAATTCTTTTCTCATCTGGTCCTAGAACGTTTCCCAGATGGACCATGGGACCAAGCTGCCGACAGACAGCTCTGGTGCTGGAGCCTTCCTCTGAGAACAAAGAGGGTGGGCAGTGGAACTCCACCATGCCTGATCCCTATCTTCACCGACATCTTCTGCGAGTGGAGACTCGGGAGGCCCCGATACACTTTTTTCAAACAGCCTAACCTGCTACCAGCGAAAGGCTCGGCCAACATCAGTATATAGTGTAAGGAGACTTCTAGATGGAAGTAGACCAAGCGTCCAAGGAGATGATGGGGAGATCGGTCGGCAGTAGCACAAGACCAGAGATTTGTCTTTAATCGGTTATAAAGAGACTGGATAGGCTGTGGGAAGATATGGTCTCTATTGGGAAGATATGGTCTCTATTGGGAAGATATGGTCTCTATTGGGAAGATATGGTCTCTATTGGTAAGATATGGTCTCTATTGGGAAGATATGGTCTCTATTGTGAAGATATGGTCTCTATTGGGAAGATATGGTCTCTATTGTGAAGATATGGTCTCTATTGGGAAGATATGGTCTCTATTGGGAAGATATGGTCTCTATTGGGAAGATATGGTCTCTATTGGGAAGATATGGTCTCTATTGCAGGTGGTAGAGTCAGAAGATCAGGGGACCTGGGGTTCTACTTCTTCTCATATTTGGTCCAAAGCTTAGAGTAAGGAAAAAACATAGGACACACTGGAAGTTGTAGGGTTGGCTCTCAGAGCCGTAGGATTGGGTTTCGCAATTGAAGATTTAGATTGCGGAGTTGTAGGTTTGAATTTCGAAGTGGTAGGTTTTGGGTTTCAGAGCTGTAAGATTGGGTTAAGAAGTAGTAGGATCGAGCTGCATTTCGGAATTGTAGGATTGACTTTCAGAATTCCATAATTGGGTTTTAGATATGTAAGATTGGGTTGGCTTTCAAAGTTGTAGTTTTGGGTTTCAGATTTGTAGGTTTGGGTTTTGGAGTTGAAGGTGTTGGTTTCAGAGTTAACGGTTTAGGTTTCGGAGTTAACGGTTTGGGTTTTGGAGTTGTAGGATTGGGTTTTGGAGGTAACGGTGTAGGTTTCGGAGTTGAAGGTTTGGGTTTCGGAGTTGTAGCTTTGGGTTTCGGAGTTGAAGGTTTGGGTTTCGGAGTTGTATCTTTGGGTTTTGGAGTTGTAGGTTTGGGTTTCAGAGTTGTATCTTTGGGTTTCGGAGTTGTATCTTTGGGTTTTGGAGTTGTAGGTTTGGGTTTCAGAGTTGTATCTTTGGGTTTCGGAGTTGTATCTTTGGGTTTTGGAGTTGTAGGTTTGGGTTTCGGAGTTGAAGGTTTGGGTTTCGGAGTTGTAGCTTTGGGTTTCGGAGTTGTATCTTTGGGTTTTGGAGTTGTAGGTTTGGGTTTCGGAGTTGAAGGTTTGGGTTTCGGAGTTGTAGCTTTGGGTTTTGGAGTTGAAGGTTTGGGCTTTGGAGTTGTAGGTTTGGGTTTCGGAGTTGTATCTTTGGGTTTCGGAGTTGTATCTTTGGGTTTTCGGAGTTGTATCTTTGGGTTTTGGAGTTGTAGGTTTGGGTTTTGGAGTTGTAGGTTTGGGTTTTGGAGTTGTAGGTTTGGGTTTTGGAGTTGTATCTTTGGGTTTTGGAGTTGTAGCTTTGGGTTTTGGAGTTGAAGGTTTGGGCTTTGGAGTTGTAGGTTTGGGTTTCGGAGTTGTATCTTTGGGTTTCGGAGTTGTATCTTTGGGTTTTCGGAGTTGTATCTTTGGGTTTTGGAGTTGTAGGTTTGGGTTTTGGAGTTGTAGGTTTGGGTTTTGGAGTTGTAGGTTTGGGTTTTCGGAGTTGTATCTTTGGGTTTCGGAGTTGTAGGTTCGGGTTTTGGAGTTGTAGGTTTGGGTTTTGGAGTTGTAGGTTTGGGTTTTGGAGTTGTAGGTTCGGGTTTTGGAGTCTTAGGTTTGGGTTTTGGAGTTGTAGGTTTGGGTTTTGGAGTTGTAGGTTTGGGTTTCGGAGTTGTAGGTTTGGGTTTTGGAGTTGTAGGTTTGGGTTTTGGAGTTGTAGGATTGGGTTTTGGAGTTGTAGGTTTGGGTTTTGGAGTTGTAGGTTCGGGTTTTGGAGTTGTAGGTTCGGGTTTTGGAGTCTTAGGTTTGGGTTTTGGAGTTGTAGGTTTGGGTTTTGGAGTTGTATCTTTGGGTTTCGGAGTTGTAGGTTTGGGTTTTGGAGTTGTAGGTTTGGGTTTCGGAGTTGTAGGTTTGGGTTTCGGAGTTGTAGGTTTGGGTTTTGGAGTTGTAGGTTTGGGTTTTGGAGTTGTATCTTTGGGTTTTGGAGTTGTAGGTTCGGGTTTTGGAGTTGTATCTTTGGGTTTTGGAGTTGTAGGTTTGGGTTTTGGAGTTGTAGGTTTGGGTTTCGGAGTTGTAGGTTTGGGTTTTGGAGTTGTAGGATTGGGTTTTGGAGTTGTAGGTTTGGGTTTTGGAGTTGTAGGTTTGGGTTTTGGAGTTGTAGGTTTGGGTTTTGGAGTTGTAGGTTTGGGTTTTGGAGTTGAAGGTTTGGGCTTTGGAGTTGTAGGTTTGGGTTTCGGAGTTGTATCTTTGGGTTTCGGAGTTGTATCTTTGGGTTTTCGGAGTTGTATCTTTGGGTTTTGGAGTTGTAGGTTTGGGTTTTGGAGTTGTAGGTTTGGGTTTTGGAGTTGTAGGTTTGGGTTTTGGAGTTGTATCTTTGGGTTTTGGAGTTGTAGCTTTGGGTTTTGGAGTTGAAGGTTTGGGTTTCGGAGTTGTATCTTTGGGTTTCGGAGTTGTATCTTTGGGTTTTCGGAGTTGTATCTTTGGGTTTTAGAGTTGTAGGTTTGGGTTTTGGAGTTGTAGGTTTGGGTTTTGGAGTTGTAGGTTTGGGTTTTCGGAGTTGTATCTTTGGGTTTCGGAGTTGTAGGTTCGGGTTTTGGAGTTGTAGGTTTGGGTTTTGGAGTTGTAGGTTTGGGTTTTGGAGTTGTAGGTTCGGGTTTTGGAGTCTTAGGTTTGGGTTTTGGAGTTGTAGGTTTGGGTTTTGGAGTTGTAGGTTTGGGTTTCGGAGTTGTAGGTTTGGGTTTTGGAGTTGTAGGTTTGGGTTTTGGAGTTGTAGGATTGGGTTTTGGAGTTGTAGGTTTGGGTTTTGGAGTTGTAGGTTCGGGTTCTGGAGTTGTAGGTTCGGGTTTTGGAGTCTTAGGTTTGGGTTTTGGAGTTGTAGGTTTGGGTTTCGGAGTTGTATCTTTGGGTTTCGGAGTTGTAGGTTTGGGTTTTGGAGTTGTAGGTTTGGGTTTCGGAGTTGTAGGTTTGGGTTTCGGAGTTGTAGGTTTGGGTTTTGGAGTTGTAGGTTTGGGTTTTGGAGTTGTATCTTTGGGTTTTGGAGTTGTAGGTTCGGGTTTTGGAGTTGTATCTTTGGGTTTTGGAGTTGTAGGTTTGGGTTTTGGAGTTGTAGGTTTGGGTTTCGGAGTTGTAGGTTTGGGTTTTGGAGTTGTAGGATTGGGTTTTGGAGTTGTAGGTTTGGGTTTTGGAGTTGTAGGTTTGGGTTTTGGAGTTGTAGGTTTGGGTTTCGGAGTTGTAGGTTTGGGTTTTGGAGTTGTAGGATTGGGTTTCGGAGTTGTAGGTTTGGGTTTTGGAGTTGTATCTTTGGGTTTTGGAGTTGTAGGTTCGGGTTTCGGAGTTGTAGGCTTCATCATTAGAGAAGAGTGGCTGACATGATTCGGCTCTTCCAGCCTGAGCCAAGCACCAAGGATGTTTATTAGACATTTTATATGAAAAACTCCTATGAGGTGTGAGTGGAATATCCTGGGTACCAGGGTTACTGTCCTTGCGTCTGACCGCCATATTGCCCTCCCATGATCACCCTACTCACTTTCTGGGCTCCGTTACTGGGAGTGCTGACATTGCTGGAGGGTTACTGGTCAGTAGATGATACTGGGCTTATTATATGGTTTGTGGAGTCGTCAGCTTATTACGGGGTTATAACTGTACGATGTGTTCCGCTGGAGCTGCCATGTAATTATACACATTGAGGCCATCACCATAATGTCAGGCGTGCCGTGAGGTTGCAGAATGAGGAGACATCCCACCAGTTACGTCCTTTTGACCTGTTTTTGACCATGAGCAGGCTGTGATGAGTAACAGCGTTTCTTATGTATTTATTTTTGGGTTAGGGCGCGGTGCTATCACGCTCTTATAATCAATGTCCATATATCTGTCATACTAGGTAGGTACATTATACTCTCCGAGGGGCCAACACCCATATGTAGAGTTCATGGTGGCAAAACAAGCTCCGAGGCCTCCAGTGCTGATGGTCTTGGTGGTGTGAACTGGCACCTAAAGGGGGCGGCACATTAATCTCTGCTATGAGTCTCCTCCTCCAAGTGTACTGTAACTACTAAAGCCGGACACGACCCACCGAACATGCTGTCCCCTATCTGCTCTTCTGACACTCTTCTTACTTCCATCCTTCAGTGCCCATCCAGCCACAATGGCCAACCTCCTGGACGCCATCCGTAAGATCATAGACACCTTCCACAGCTACAGCAGCCAAAGGGAGCCCTGCGATAAGCTGGACATAGAAGGATTCCAGAAGCTGATCCAGACCCAGTTTGCCGATGTGATTGAGGTGAGATCCGGCACGTTGGACTTCGCTTACATCTCCAGATAATATCACCGGCTCTTTGTACTTCCTGCAGCAGCGGCTTATTCTGAAGGCAAAGAGGTTGCAGTCGTAGTAAGCCATTGTAGATTGTTGAAGCTTAAAGGGGGATTCCACTCATGCATAACCTCTGATATGTTGCTGCCCATGCTGAGACTAACAATTTCTTCCATACTTGTTATTATCTATTCAGTCTCCTTCCCCCAGTTCTCAGCTGCTGCTTTCTGCTGAAGACACAAAAATCTCTGTGTGAGCCTTTCTCTCTGTCTCCCCTTCCTCCCCCCTCCCTTCTGAGACGGCTGATGTAAACACGTCCCTGGCAGGCTGTATCTGCCACGTTGTAGCTTCTTTATAATGCTAGGAGGGTTATACTGAGGTCAAGTTGCTAATGAACTCACTGTGATTAACCCTCCCAGCATTACAAAGAAGCTACAATGTTGCAGAAACAGCAAGCCAGAGACTTGTTTACATCAGCTGTCTCAGAAGGGAGGGGGAAGGGAGGGGGGGGGAACGAGGGAAAAGCTCACACACAGATTTTTGTGTCTTCAGCGGAAAGCAGCAGCTGAGAACATGGGGAAGGACCCTGAATAGACAATAACAAGTATGGAAGGAATAGTTAGTCTCACCATGGGCAGCAACATATCAGAGGTTATGTCTGAGTGGAGTACCCCTTAAAGTCCCCCCCCCTTCATATTATGTGCACCCTCATAGGTTGCTGCTATGATCAGAGCTCCCTGCCCGTGCACCCCCCCCCCCCCCCCCTATACTGATAGACGTCCACATGACAGCCCCCAACCATCTTTTGCAGTCTTGTAGGCGTCAGGGTCATGGACTCTGCCCTGGCTGTATACACCTGGCAGTGCAGCACTGATCACACTGCAGCACTGATCACACTGCAGCACTGATCACACTGCAGCACTGATCACACTGCAGCACTGATCACACTGCAGGCAGATCTCAGCTTTGTGATCAGCGTCTTCGATGTGACGGGCGTGACCGCTGATATATTTAATTATAAAGGAGAAAAGGAGCTTAAAGGGGTTATCTTGTGACTCACTCGGATACCGAGAGTCCTAAGAGACTATTAATAGCTGCTGTAATGTCACCTGCAGTGGCAGATAATATAGCAATGTCATCATCCAATGGTGGAGGTGCCTGGTGCTGCTGGGAAAGCATGTGTCTCCTCCTCCCTCTGGCAGCTGACTTTCCCTGCAGAAGGAGTCTTCGCAGCTATACTGCTATACTGCTCCTTCTTTGAAAAACAGAAGGCTACTTCTATTAACTGAGCATGTGTGTCCTCCAGTACTCAGCACAATAGGTTTATGGGAACAGTGACTGAGCATGTGTGTCCTCCAGTACTCAGCACATTAGGTTTATGGGAACAGTGACTGAGCATGTGTGTCCTCCAGTACTCAGCACATTAGGTTTATGGGAACAGTGACTGAGCATGTGTGTCCTCCAGCACTCAGCACATTAGGTTTATGGGAACAGTGACTGAGCATGTGTGTCCTCCAGCACTCAGCACATTAGGTGGATGCAACAGTGACTGAGCATGTGTGTCCTCCAGCACACAGAACATTAGGTTTATGGGGACAGTGACTGAGCATGTGTGTCCTCCAGCACACAGAACATTAGGTTTATGGGGACAGTGACTGAGCATGTGTGCCCTCCAGCACTCAGCACATTAGGTGGATGAGGACAGTGACTGAGCATGTGTGTCCTCCAGCACTCAGCTCATTAGGTGGATGGGGGCAGTGACTGAGCATGTGTGTCCTCCAGCACTCAGCACATTAGGTGGATGGGGGCAGTGACTGAGCATGTGTGCACTCCAGCACTCAGCACATTAGGTGGATGGTACAGTGACTGAGCATGTGTGTCCTCCAGCACTCTGTTTATTAGATGGATGGGAGGAGTGACCGAGCATGTGTGTCCTCAAGCACGCAGCACATTAGGTAGATGGGGGCAGTGACTGAGCATGTGTGTTCTCCAGCACGTAGCACATTAGGTAGATGGGGGCAGTGACTGAGCATGTGTGTCCTCCAGCACTCAGCACATTAGGTGGATGGGACAGTGACTGAGCATGTGTGTCCTCCAGCACTAAGCACATTAGGTGGATGGGGACAGTTACTGAGCATGTGTGTCCTCCAACACTCAGAACATTAGGTGGATGATGGCAGTGATTGAGCATGTGTGTCCTCCAGCACTCAGCACATTAGGTGGATGGGAACAGTGTTTGAGCATGTGTGTCCTCCAGCACTCAGAACATTAGGTTTATGGGGACAGTGACTGAGCATGTGTGTCCTCCAGCACTCAGCACATTAGGTGGATGCGACAGTGACTGAGCATGTGTGTCCTCCAGCACTCAGAACATTAGGTTTATGGTGACAGTGACTGAGCATGTGTGTCCTCCAGCACTCAGCACATTAGGTGGATGCGACAGTGACTGAGCATGTGTGTCCTCCAGCACACAGAACATTAGGTTTATAGGGACAGTGACTGAGCATGTGTGTCCTCCAGCACTCAGCACATTAGGTGGATGAGGACAGAGACTGAGCATGTGTGTCCTTCAGCACTCAGCAGATTAGGTGGATGGGGGCAGTGACTGAGCATGTGTGCACTCCAGCACTCAGCACATTAGGTGGATGGGACAGTGACTGAGCATGTGTGTCCTCCAGCACTCTGTTTATTAGATGGATGAGAAGAGTGACCGAGCATGTGTGTCCTCAAGCACGCAGCACATTAGGTAGAGGGGGGCAGTGACTGAGCATGTGTGTTCTCCAGCAATCAGCACATTAGGTGGAGGGGCAGTGACTGAGCATGTGTGTCCTCCAGCACTCAGCACATTAGGTGGATGGGACAGTGACTGAGAATGTGTGTCATCCAGCACTTAGCACATTAGGAAGATGGGACAGTGATTGAGCATGTGTGTCCTCCAGCACTCAGCACATTAGGTGGATGGGGACAGTGACTGAGCATGTGTGTCCTCCAGCACTCAGCACATTAGGTGGATGGACAGTGACTGAGCATGTGTGTCCTCCAGCACTAAGCACATTAGGTGGATGGACAGTTACTGAGCATGTGTGTCCTCCAACACTCAGAACATTAGGTGGATGGTGGCAGTGATTGAGCATGTGTGTCCTCAAGCACTCAGCACATTAGGTGGATAAGAACAGTGTTTGATTATGTGTGTGTCCTCCAGCACTCAGAACATTAAGTTTATGGGGACAGTGACTGAGCATGTGTGTCCTCCAGCACTCAGAACATTAGGTTTATGGGGACAGTGACTGAGCATGTGTGTCCTCCAGCACTCAGCACATTAGGTGGATGGGGACAGTGACTGAGCATGTGTATCCTCCAGCACTGTTTATTAGATGGATGGGAAGAGTGACCGAGCATGTGTGTTCTCCAGCACTCAGCACATTAGGTGGAGGGGCAGTGATTGAGCATGTGTGTCCTCCAGCACTCAGCACATTAGGTGGATGGGAAAAGTGATTGAGCATGTGTGTCCTCCAGCACTCAGAACATTAGGTTTACGGTGACAGTAACTGAGCATGTGTGTCCTCCAGCACTCAGCACATTAGGTGGATGGGGACAGTGACTGAGCATGTGTGTCCTCCAGCACTCAGCACATTAGGTGGATGGGCACAGTGACTGAGCATGTGTGTCCTCAAGCACTCAGCTCATTAGGTGGATGGGGACAGTGACTGAGCATGTGTGTCCTCCATCACTCAGTTTATTAGGTGGATGGGACAGTGACTGAGCATGCGTGTCTTCCAGCACTCAGCACATTAGGTGGATGGGAAGAGTGACTGAGCATGTGTGTCCTCCAGCACTCAGCACATTAGGTGGATGGGGACAGTGACTGAGCATGTGTGTCCTCCAGCACACAGCACATTAGGTGGATGAGGACAGTGACTAAGCATGTGTGTCCTCCAGCACTCAGTATATTGGGTGGATGGGGCCAGTGACTGAGCATGTGTGTCCTCCAACACTCAGCACATTAGGTGGATGAGGACAGTGACTGAGCATGTGTGTTCTCCATCACTCAGCACATCAGGTGGAGGGGACAGTGACCGAGCATGTGTTTCCTCCATCACTTAGTTTATTAGGTGGAGGGGACAGTGACTGAGCATGTGTGTCCTCCAGCACTCAGCACATTAGGTGGATGGGAAGAGTGACTGAGCATGTGTGTCCTCCAGCACTCAGCACATTAGGTGGATGAGGAAAGTGACTGATCATGTGTGTCCTCCAGCACTCAGCACATAAGGAGGATGGTGGCAGTGACTGAGCATGTGTGTCCTCCAGCACTCAGCACATTAGGTGGATGGGACAGTGACCGAGCATGTGTGTCCTCCAGCACTCAGCTCATTAGGTGGATGAGGACAGTGACTGAGCATGTGTGTCCTCCAGCACTCAGCACATTAGGTGGATGGGGGCAGTGACTGAGCATGTGTGTCCTCCAGCACTCAGCTCATTAGGTTTATGGGGACAGTGACTGAGCATGTGTGTCCTCCAGCACTCAGCTCATTAGGTTTATGGGGACAGTGACTGAGCATGTGTGTCCTCCAGCACTCAGCTCATTAGGTGGATGAGGACAGTGACTGAGCATGTGTGTCCTCCAGCACTCAGCACATTAGGTGGATGGGAACAGTGACTGAGCATGTGTGTCCTCCAGCACTCAGTTCATTAAGATGATGGGGACAGTGGCTGAGCATGTGTGTCCTCCAGCACTCAGCTTATTAGGTGGAAAGTGACTGAGCATGTGTTTCCTCCAGCACTTAGCACATTAGATGGATGGTGGCAGTGACTGAGCATGTGTGTCCTCCAGCACTCAGCACATTAGGTGGATGAGGACAGTGACTGAGCATTTGTGTCCATCATCACTCAGCACATTAGGTGGAGGGGGCAGTGACTGAGCATGTGTGTCCTCCAGCACTCAGTACATTAGGTGGATGAGAACAGTGACTGAGCATTTGTGTCCTCCATCACTCAGCACATTAGGTGGAGGGGACAGTGACTGAGCATGTGTGTCCTCTATCTCTCAGTTTATTAGGTGGATGGGACAGTGACTGAGCATGCGTGTCCTCCAGCACTCAGCACATTAGGTGGATGGGAAGAGTGACTAAGCATGTGTGTCCTCCAGCACACAGCACATTAGGTGGATGAGGACAGTGACTGAGCATGTGTGCCCCCCATCACTCAGTTTATTAGGTGGATGGGACAGTGACTGAGCATGTGTGTCCTCCAGCACTCAGCACATTAGGTTTATGGGGACAGTGACTGAGCATGTGTGTCCTCCAGCACTCAGCTCATTAGGTGGATGGGGACAGTGATTGAGCATGTGTGTCCTCCAGCACTTAGCACATTAGGTGGATGGAGACAGTGACTGAGCATGTGTGTCTTACAGCACTCAGCTCATTAGGTGGATGGAGACAGTGACTGAGCATGTGTATCCTCCAGCACTCAGCTCATTAGGTGGATGGGGACAGTGGCTGAGCATGTGTGTTCTCCAGCACTCAGCTTATTAGGTGGACAGTGACTGAGCATGTGTGACCTCCAGCACTCAGCTCATTAGGTGGATGGGGACAGTGGCTAAGCATGTGTGTCCTCCAGCACTCAGCTTATTAGGTGGACAGTGACTGAGCATGTGTGTCCTCCAGCACTCAGCACATTAGGTGGATGGTGGCAGTGACTGAGCATGTGTGTCCTCCAGCACTCAGCACATTAGGTGGATGGGGGCAGTGACTGAGCATGTGTGTTCTCCAGCACTCAGCACATTAGGTGGATGGTGGCAGTGACTGAGCATGTGTGTCCTCCAGCACTCAGCACATTAGGTGGATGGGGGCAGTGACTGAGCATGTGTGTTCTCCAGTACTCAGCACATTAGGTGGATGGTGGCAGTGACTTATCATGTGTGTCCTCCAGCACTCAGCACATTAGGTGGAGGGGCAGTGACTGAGCATGTGTGTCCTCCTGCACTCAGCACATTAGCTGGATGGGGACAGTGGCTGAGCATGTGTGTCCTCCAGCACTCAGCACATTAGGTAGATGGGGACAGTGACTGAGCATGTGTGTCCTCCATCACTCAGCACATTAGGTAGATGAGGACAGTGACTGAGCATGTGTGTCCTCCATCACTCAGCTTATTAGGTGAATGGGGACAGTGACTGATCATGTGTGTCCTCCAGCACTCAGCTCATTAGGTTTATCTGGACAGTGACTGAGCATGTGTGTCCTCCAGCACTCAGCTCGTTAGGTGGATGGGGACAGTGACTGAGCATGTGTGTCCTCCAGCACTTAGCACATTATGTGGATGGGGACAGTGACTGAGCATGTGTGTCCTCCAGCACTGAGCTCATTAGGTGGATGGGGACAGTGGCTGAGCATGTGTGTCCTCCAGCATTCAGCTTATTAGGTGGACAGTGACTGAGCATGTGTGTCCTCCAGCACTCAGCACATTAGGTACATGGTCGCAGTGAGTGAGCATGTGTGTCCTCCAGCACTCAGCACATTAGGTAGATGGTGGCAGTGACTGAGCATGTGTGTCCTCCAGCACTCAGCACATTAGGTGGAGGGGCAGTGACTGAGCATGTGTGTCCTCCAGCACTCAGCACATTAGGTGGAGGGGCAGTGACTGAGCATGTGTGTCCTCCAGCACGTAGCACATTAGGTAGAGGGGCAGTGACTGAGCATGTGTGTCTTTCAGCACTCAGCACATTAGGTGGATGGGGACATTGACTGAGCATGTGTGTCCTCCTGCACTCAGCACATTAGGTGAATGGGGACAGTGGCTGAGCATGTGTGTCCTCCAGCACTCAGCACATTAGGTGGATGGGACAGTGACTGAGCATGTGTGTCCTCCAGCACTCAGCTTATTAGGTGGATGGGACAGTGACTTGGCATGTGTGTCCTCCAGCACTCAGAACATTAGGTGGATAGGGACAGTGGCTGAGCATGTGCGTCCTCCAGCATTTAGCACATTAGGTGGATGGGGACAGTGGCTGAGCATGTGTGTCCTCTAACAGTCAGATACACACTGTGAACACCTGGTGACGCTATACTATTCAAGTAAATATCAGCATTCTCCACTGGAGCCTTGTTTCATTGTTTATATATAAAGTCTAAAAATATTTATTCACCTCAAACAGATGAGCAGGATATAATTCATGGGAAAACTCTCTTTAATAAAGTAAGCAGATGGCATTTCAATGGTTAATCAATCCTGTAAGCTTCCTCCTCACACAAGATGTATGCGTGTTTTCTGGAGCTCGCTGGGTGTCTCCAGGTTACGTTGGGTGTAGCTGTCATAGGGTGTAACTGTTCAACCTTTCATACATATGTTACTCCTGGAAAATGGGTTCCTGTGACAGGACATTCCCACAAAAATGTTCCCTGTGTGTATAGGTGAATACTAATCATTCCATTAATATATATATATATATATATATATATATATATATATACATATACATACAGGCATATACATACATACATTGAGGCTACATTTGGTCATAAAACATAGGGGTTGGAAGAAGTGGTAGAAAAAAGGATTCCCAAACATCTGCTGTATCAGCAGGAATCTAGAAGTCACATCTGTCCCACCCTTTACATCCCTGACGTGACATAAGAGAACATCAGAATTGTTTACTGATGTGAATTCTACCCCACGATGAGCAGCCATGGCTTATACAAATCCTACTATTCAATTTTCCTAGACAGATTGAATAACATGGAAACCTGGGGCTGAGAATCCAAACCCACCAATATGATAATCTTCTAGAGAGGACAGTACACATCATGTGGGAGACAATGTGCATGTAAGACATCAAGGCAACCATCCCTTAAAATAGACCCATAGAAATAACTACACATTTCCCACATTAAGTGAACAGTTAAAGATGTAAAGAAATATCCAGAAATACTTATCGCACGTTCTGCATAAGTAGTGCCTTCCATGATTTGGTTGTTTTTTTGTGTCCCTCTTAGGATTCTGATGACCCACACACAATTGAAGCAATACTGCATGCTCTTGACAAAAACAATGACGGTGAGGTGGACTTCAAAGAATTTCTAGAACTCCTAGCAAAGGTTGCTGTTGCTTATTTTGAAGCTCTGAGATCCAAGAAAGGTTGTCGCATATGTGCATCCGAGAAGGGTTCGCAATCATCTACATCTTCAAAAGCTTCCAAGTCTGAAAGTCAAGATTCCTCCCAATGTCCAGATAAAACACAAGAGCCCACTACAGAACCAGCACCAATCCCTAAACAAGGTGAAATTCAAACAGGAGACATCACTGCTGCTCAGACACAAGACAAATCTGACAAACAAATCCCAAAAGAGGAATCCCCAAAACAAGATTCCATTCCAAAAGAGGAGTCCCTAAAACAAGATCAGATATCAAAGGTAGAAGAGTCACAAACACAAGCTCAAAATCAAGACTCAATTAAGAAACAAGACCCATCCCAGAAACTTGAACTACTTCCGAAACAAGATTCAACTCAGAAACATGAACAAATCCAAGAACAAGACTTCAATAAAAAACAAAGCCAAACAAAGAAACGAGATCTAACCCAGAAAGAAGATGTAACCAAAATACAAGAACTAAGTCTGAAACAAAACTTAACCCAGAAGGATGACTCAATCCAGACACAAGACCTTTTTAAGAAACAAGATCTGACCAAGGAACAAGACCCAACCCAGAAACAAGACTCAATCCAGAAACAGGAGCCAACAAAAAACCTAGAACCAATGAAGAAAGAAGACTCAACCCACAAACAAGAACTAATGAAACCTGAACAATCACAGAATCAAAGCCCAGCAAAAAACCAAGACTCAAAATTGACCAAACAAGATGAAATTCCGAAAGTGGAATCCCCAAAACAAGATCCCATGTCAAAGGTAGAAGAATCACAAATACAAACTCAAGCTCAAAAACAAGACTCAATTAAGATACAAGACCCATCCCAAAAGCTTGAACTACTTCCGAATCTAGATTCAACTCAGAAACATGAACAAATCAAGAAACAAAGCCTAACAAAGAAACAAGATCTAACCCAGAAAGAACTAACTCCGAAACAAGACTCAAGCCATAAGGGTGAATCAATCCAGACACAAGACCTTTCCAAAAAACAAGATCTGACCAAGGACCAAGACCCAAACCAGACACAAGACTCAATGCAGAAACAGGAGCCAACCCAAAAACTAGAACCAATCAAGAAAGAAGATGCAACCCAGAAACAAGATCTACCCAAAAAACACTTAACCCAGAAACAAGAACTAATGAAACCTGAACAATCACAGGAGCAAAACCCAGCCGAAAACCAAGACTCTGCTCAAAAGGGTGGATCAATCAAGACACATGATCTTTCCAAGAAACAAGATCAGACCAATGAACAAGACCCAAACCAGAAACAAGATTCAATCCAGACACAGGAGCCAACCATGAAACTAGAACCAGTCAAGAAAGAACACTCATCCCAAAACCAAGATCTACTCAAAAAAGAACACTTAACCCAGAAAAAAGAACTAATGAAACCTGAACAATCACAGAAGCAAGACCCAGCCCAAAACCAAGATTCAACCCAGAAAAAAGAATTAACCCAGAAGCAAGAGTTAACTCCGAAACAAGACTCAACCCAGAAGGATGACTCAATCCGGACACAAGACCTTTCCAAGAAACAAGATCTGACCAAAGAAAAAGACCCAAACCAGAAACAAGACTCAATCCAGAAACAGGAGCAAACCAAAAAACTAGAACAAGTTAAGAAAGAAGACTCAAAACAGAAACAAGACCAAAAACCACAGAAGCAAGACCCAGCCCTAAACCAAGACTCAACCCAGAAGGATGACTCAATCCAGACACAAGACCTTTCTAAGAAACAAGATCTGACGAAGGAACAAGACCCAAACCAGACAAAAAACTCAATCCAGAAACAGGAGCCAACCAAAAATTTAGAACCAATCAAGAAAGAAGACTCAAACCACAAACAAGAACTAATGAAACCTGAACAATCACAGAAGCAAAACCCAGCACAAAACCAAGACTCAAAATCAGCCAAACAAGATGAAATCTTAAAAGCGGAATCCCTAAAACAAGATCCCATTCCAAAAGAGGAGTCCCAAAAGCAAGATCCCATGTCAAATGTAGAAGAATCACAAATACAAGCTCAAGCTGAAACACAAGACTCAATTAAGAAACAAGACCCATCCCAGAAACTTGAGCTACTTCGGAAACAAGATTCAACTCAAAAACATGAACAAATCCAAGAACAAGACTTTACCAAGAAACAAAGCCCAACAAAGAAACGAGATCTAACTCAGAAAGAAGACATAACCAAAATACAAGAACTAACTCTGAAACAAGCCTCAACTCAAAAGGATGACTCAATCCTGACACAAGACTATTCCAAGAAACAATTTCTGACCAAGGAACAAGACCCAAACCAGAAACAAGACTCAATCCAGAAACATGTGCCAACCAAAACACTAGAACCAATCAAGAAAGAAGACTCAACCCACAAACAAGAACTAATGAAACCTGAACAATCACAGAAGCAAAACCCAGACCAAAACCAAGACTCAGCCCAAAAGGATGACTCAGTTCAGACTCAAGACCTTTCCAAGAAACAAGATCTGACCAAGGAACAAGACTCACACAAGAAACAAGACTCAAAATTGGCCAAACAAGATGAAATTCCAAAAGAGGAATCCCCAAAACAAGATCCCACGTCAAAGGTAGAAGAATCACAAATACAAGCTCAAGCTCAAAAACAAGACTCAATTAACAAACTAGACCCATCCCAGAAACTTGAACCACTTCTGAAACAAGATTCAACTCAGAAACATGAAAAAATCCAGGAACAAGACTTAACCAAGAAACAAAGCCCAACAAATAAGCGAGATCTAACTGAGAAAGAAGAAATAACAAAAATACCAGAACTAACTTTAAAACAAGCCTCAACCCAGAAGGATGACTCAATCCTGACACAAGACATTTCCAAGAAACAAGATCTGACCAAGGAACAAGACCCAAACCAGAAACAAGACTCAATCCAGAAACATGTGCCAACCAAAACACTAGAACCAATCAAGAAAGAAGACTCAACCCACAAACAACAACTAATGAAACCTGAACAATCACAGAAGCAAAACCCAGCACAAAACCAAGACTCAAAATTGGCCAAACAAGATGAAATTCCAGAAGATGAATCTCCAAAACAAGATCCCATTCCAAAAGAGGAGTCCCTAAAGCAAGATCCCATGTCAAAGGTAGAAGAATCACAAATACAAGCTCAAGCTCAAAAACAAGACTCAATTAACAAACAAGACCCATCCCATAAACTTGAACTACTTCTGAAGCAAGATTCAACTCAGAAACATGAACAAAACCAGGAACAAGACTTAACCAAGAAACAAAGCCCAACAAAGAAACGAGATCTAACTGAGAAAGAAGACATAACCAAAATACAAGAACTAACTCCAAAACAAGCCTCAACCCAAAAGGATGACTCAATCCTGACACAAGACCTTTCCAAGAAACAAGATATGACCAAGGAACAAGACCCAAACCAGAAACAAGACTCAATCCAGAAACATGAGCCAACCAAAACACTAGAACCAATCAAGAAAGAAGACTCAACCCACAAACAAGAACTAATGAAACCTGAACAATCACAGAAGCAAAACCCAGACCAAAACCAAGACTCAGCCCAAAAGGATGACTCAGTCCACACTCAAGACCTTTCCAAGAAACAAGATCTGACCAAGGAACAAGACTCACACCAGAAACAAGACTCAATCCAGAAACAGGAGCAAACCAAAGAACTAGAACCAATTAGGAAAGAAGACTCAACCGACAAACAAGAACTAATGAAACCTCAACAATCACAGAAGCAAAACCCAGCACAAAACCAAGACTCAAAATTGGCCAAACAAGATGAAATTCCAAAAGAAGAATCCCCAAAACAAGATCCCATTCCAAAAGAAGAGTCCCTAAAACAAGATCCCATGTCAAAGGTAGAAGAATCACAAATACAAGCTCAAGCTCAAAAACAAGACTCAATTAAGAAACAAGACCCATCCCAGAAACTTGAACTACTTCTGAAACAAGATTCTACTCAGAAACATGAACAAATCCAGGAACAAGACTTAACCAAGAAACAAAGCCCAACAAAGAAACGAGATCTAACTGAGAAAGAAGACATAACAAAAATACAAGAATTAACTCCAAAACAAGCCTCATCCCAGAAGGATAACTCAATCCTGACACAAGACCTTTCCAAGAAACAAGATCTGACCAAGGAACAGGACCCAAACCAAACACAAGATCTACTCAAAAAAGAAAACTTAAACCAGAAACAAGAATTAATAAAACCTGAACAATCAAAGAAGCAAGACCCAGCCCAAAACCAAGACTCAACCCAGAATAAAGAACTAACCCAGAAGCAAGACTTAATTCCGAAACAAGACTCAACCCAGAAGGATGACTCAATTCAGACAAAAGACCTTTCTAAAAAACAAGATCTGACTAAGGAACAAGACCCAAACCAGAAACAAGACTCAATCCAGAAACGGGAGCCAACCAAAAAACTAGAACAAATGAAGATAGAAGATTTAAACGAGAAACAAGAACTAATGAAACCCGAACAATCACAGAAGCAAGACCCAGCCCTAAACCAAGACTCATCCCAGAAGGATGACTCAATCCAGACACAAGACCTTTCCAAGGAACAAAATCTGACCAAGGAACAAGACCCAAACCAGAAACAAGATATACTCAAAAAAGAAGACTTAAACCAGAAACAAGAACTAATAAAACCTGAACAATCACAGAAGCAAGACCCAGCCCAAAACCAAGACTCAACCCAGAAAAAAGAACTAACCCAGAAGCAAGACTTAACTCTGAAACAAGACTCAGCCAAGAAGGATGACTCAATCCAGACACAAGACCTTTCTAAGAAACAAGATCTGACCAAGGAACAAGACTCACACCAGAAACAAGACTCAATCCAGAAACAGGAGCAAACCAAAACACTAGAACCAATCAAAAAAGAAGACTCAACCGACAAACAAGAACTAATTAAACCTGAACAATCACAGAAGCAAAACCCAGACCAAAACCAAGACTCAAAATTGGCAAAACAAGATGACATTCCAGAAGATGAATCCCCAAAACAAGATCCCATTCCAAAAGAGGAGTCCCTAAAACAAGATCACATGTTAAAGGTAGAAGAATCACAAATACAAGCTCAAGCTCAAAAACTAGTTCCGAAACAAGATTCAACTCAGAAACATGAACAAATCCAGGAACAAGACTTAACCAAGAAACAAAGCCCAACAAAGAAACGAGATCTAACCCAGAAAGAAGACATAACCAAAATACAAGATTTAACTCCAAAACAAGCTTTAACCCAGAAGGATAACTCAATCCTGACACAAGACCTTTCCAAAAAACAAGATCTGACCAAGGAACAAGACCCAAACCAGAAAAAAGATCTACTAAAAAAAGAAGACTTAAACCAGAAACAAGAACTAATAAAACCTGAACAATCACAGAAGCAAGACTCAACCCAGAATAAAGAACTTACACAGAAGCAAGACTTAACTTCGAAACAAGACTCAACCCAAATTTCAGTCTTAACCCAGAATCCCAGTTTAATTCAGCATCAGGAAGAGGTCCATAAACAGGATTTCACTCATTCAACCAATAAACAATCTTCAGCTCTCAAATACGATCAGACCCTAATGCAACAGGCAACCCCCAAAGAAAGTCCAAACAAAAAAGATCTCACTTCCAAACAATGTTCAGCTTTCAAGCAAGATGTGACACAGATACAAGACATGCCTCTAAAACAGGACCCAACTCAAAAACAAGACCCAAAACACACACAAGACCTTTCCAAGAAACAAGATCTGACCAAGGAACAAGACCCAAACCAGAAACATGAGCCAACCAAAACACTAGAACCAATCAAGAAAGAAGACTCAACCCACAAACAAGAACTAATGAAACCTGAACAATCACAGAAGCAAAACCCAGACCAAAACCAAGACTCAGCCCAAAAGGATGACTCAGTCCACACTCAAGACCTTTCCAAGAAACAAGATCTGACCAAGGAACAAGACCCAAACCAGAAACAAGACTCAATCCAGAAACAGGAGCCAACCAAAGAACTAGAACCAATGAAGAAAGAAGACTCAACCGACAAACAAGAACTAATGAAACCTGAACAATCACAGAAGCAAAACCCAGCACAAAACCAAGACTCAAAATTGGCCAAACAAGATGAAATTCCAAAAGAGGAATCCCCAAAACAAGATCCCATGTCAAAGGTAGAAGAATCACAAATACAAGCGCAAGCTCAAAAACAAGACTCAATTGAGAAACTAGACCCATCCCAGAAGCTTGAAATACTTCCGAAACAAGATTCAACTCCGAAACATGAACAAATGCAGGAACAAGACGTAACCAAGAAACAAAGCCCAACAAAGAAACGAGATCTAACCGAGAAAGAAGACATAACCAAAATACAAGAACTAACTCCAAAACAAGCTTTAACCCAGAAGGATAACTCAATCCTGACACAAGACCTTTCCAAGAAACAAGATCTGACCAAGGAACAAGACCCAAACCAGAAACATGAGCCAACCAAAACACTAGAACCAATCAAGAAAGAAGACTCAACCCACAAACAAGAACTAATGAAACCTGAACAATCACAGAAGCAAAACCCAGACCAAAACCAAGACTCAGCCCAAAAGGATGACTCAGTCCACACTCAAGACCTTTCCAAGAAACAAGATCTGACCAAGGAACAAGACCCAAACCAGAAACAAGACTCAATCCAGAAACAGGAGCCAACCAAAGAACTAGAACCAATGAAGAAAGAAGACTCAACCGACAAACAAGAACTAATGAAACCTGAACAATCACAGAAGCAAAACCCAGCACAAAACCAAGACTCAAAATTGGCCAAACAAGATGAAATTCCAAAAGAGGAATCCCCAAAACAAGATCCCATGTCAAAGGTAGAAGAATCACAAATACAAGCGCAAGCTCAAAAACAAGACTCAATTGAGAAACTAGACCCATCCCAGAAGCTTGAAATACTTCCGAAACAAGATTCAACTCCGAAACATGAACAAATGCAGGAACAAGACGTAACCAAGAAACAAAGCCCAACAAAGAAACGAGATCTAACCGAGAAAGAAGACATAACCAAAATACAAGAACTAACTCCAAAACAAGCTTTAACCCAGAAGGATAACTCAATCCTGACACAAGACCTTTCCAAAAAACAAGATCTGACCAAGGAACAAGACCCAAACCAGAAAAAAGATCTACTAAAAAAAGAAGACTTAAACCAGAAACAAGAACTAATAAAACCTGAACAATCACAGAAGCAAGACTCAACCCAGAATAAAGAACTTACACAGAAGCAAGACTTAACTTCGAAACAAGACTCAACCCAAATTTCAGTCTTAACCCAGAATCCCAGTTTAATTCAGCATCAGGAAGAGGTCCATAAACAGGATTTCACTCATTCAACCAATAAACAATCTTCAGCTCTCAAATACGATCAGACCCTAATGCAACAGGCAACCCCCAAAGAAAGTCCAAACAAAAAAGATCTCACTTCCAAACAATGTTCAGCTTTCAAGCAAGATGTGACACAGATACAAGACATGCCTCTAAAACAGGACCCAACTCAAAAACAAGACCCAAAACAAACACAAGACCTTTCCAAGAAACAAGATCTGACCAAGGAACAAGACCCAAACCAGAAACATGAGCCAACCAAAACACTAGAACCAATCAAGAAAGAAGACTCAACCCACAAACAAGAACTAATGAAACCTGAACAATCACAGAAGCAAAACCCAGACCAAAACCAAGACTCAGCCCAAAAGGATGACTCAGTCCACACTCAAGACCTTTCCAAGAAACAAGATCTGACCAAGGAACAAGACCCAAACCAGAAACAAGACTCAATCCAGAAACAGGAGCCAACCAAAGAACTAGAACCAATGAAGAAAGAAGACTCAACCGACAAACAAGAACTAATGAAACCTGAACAATCACAGAAGCAAAACCCAGCACAAAACCAAGACTCAAAATTGGCCAAACAAGATGAAATTCCAAAAGAGGAATCCCCAAAACAAGATCCCATGTCAAAGGTAGAAGAATCACAAATACAAGCGCAAGCTCAAAAACAAGACTCAATTGAGAAACTAGACCCATCCCAGAAGCTTGAAATACTTCCGAAACAAGATTCAACTCCAAAACATGAACAAATGCAGGAACAAGACGTAACCAAGAAACAAAGCCCAACAAAGAAACGAGATCTAACCGAGAAAGAAGACATAACCAAAATACAAGAACTAACTCCAAAACAAGCCTCAACCCAGAAGGATGACTCAATCCAGACACAAGACCTTTCAAAGAAACAAGATCTGACCAAGGAACAAGACCCAAACCAAACACAAGATCTACTCAAAAAAGAAGACCTAAACCAGAAACAAGAACTAATAAAACCTGAACAATCACAGCAGCAAGACCCAGGCAAAAACCAAGACTCAACCCAGAATAAAGAACTAACCCAGAAGCAAGACTTAACTCTGAAACAAGACTCAACCCAAATGTCAGTCTTAACCTTGAATCCCAGCTCAATTCAGCATCAGGAAGAGGTCCATAAACAAGATTTCTCTCATTCAACCAATGAACAATCTTCAGCTCTCAAATACGATCAGACCCTAATGCAACAGGCAACCCCCAAAGAAATTACAAACAAAAAAGATCTCACTCCCAAACAATGTTTAGCTTTCAAGCAAGATGTGACACAGATACAAGACATGCCTCTAACTCAAAAACAAGATCCAAAACAAACACAAGACCTTTCCAAGAAACAAGATCTGACCAAGGAACAAGACTCAAACCAGAAACAAGACTTAATCCAGAAACATGAGCCTACTAAAATACTAGAACCAATCAAGAAAGAAGACTCAACCCACAAACAAGAACTAATGAAACCCGAGCAATTACAGAAGCAAAACCTAGCCCAAAACCAAGACTCAAAATCAAATGAAATTCCAAAAGAGGAATCCCAAAAACAAGATCCCATTCCAAAAGAGGAGTCCATAAAACAAGATCCCATGTCAAAGGTAGAAGAATCACAAATACAAGCTCAAGCTCAAAAACAAGACTCAATTAACAAACTAGACCCATCCCAGAAACTTAAACTACTTCCAAAGCAAGATTCATCTCAGAAACATGAACAATTCCAGAAACAAGACTTAACCAAGAGACAAAGCCCAACAAAGAAACAAGATCTAACTGAGAAAGAAGACATAACCAAAATACAAGAACTAACTCCAAAAGAAGCCTCAACCCAGAAGGATGACTCAATCCAGACTCAAGACCTTTCCAAGAAACAAGACCTGACCAAGGAACAAGACCCAAACCAGAAACAAGACTCAATCCAGAAACAGGAGGCAACAAAAAACCTAGAACCAATCAAGAAAGAAGACTTAACCCAGAAACAAGAACTAATGAATCAACGATTACAGAAGCAAAACCCAGACCAAAACAAAGACTCAACCCAGAAAAAAGAACTAACCCAGGAGCAAGACTTAATTCCGAAACAAGACTCAATCCAGAAGGGTGACTCAATCCAGACACAAGACCTTTCCAAGAAACAAGATCTGACCAAGGAGCAAGATCCAAACCAGAAACAAGACTCAATCCAGAAACAGGAGCCAACCAAAGAACTAGAACCAATCAAGAAAGAAGACTCAACCCACAAACAAGAACTAATGAAACCCGAACAATCACAGAAGCAAAACCCAGCCCAAAACAAAGACTCAAAATCGGCCAAACAAGAACAAATCCAGGAACAAGACTTAACCAAGAAACAAAGCCCAACAAAGAAACGAGATGTAACCGAGAAAGAAGCTATAACCCAAATACAAGAACTAACTCCAAAACAAGCCTCAACCCAGAAGGATGACACAATGCAGACACAAGACCTTTCCAAGAAACAAGATCTGACCAAGGAACAAGACCCAAACCAGAAACAAGACTCAATCCAGAAACAGGAGCCAACCAAAAACCTAGAACCAATCATGAAAGAAGACTCAACCCAGAAACAAGAACTAATGAAACCCGAGCAATTACAGAAGCAAAACCCAGACCAAAACCAAGACTCAGCCCAGAAAAAAGAACTAACCCAGAAGCAAGACTTAATGCCAAAACAAGACTCAACCCATATGTCAAACTTAACCCAGAAACCCAGCTCAGTTCAGCAACAGGATGAGGTCCATAAACAAGATTTAACTCCTTCATCCAATAAACAGAGGCAAGATTTATCCCAGAAAGAACAGTCAGTGTCTCAGAGTCTCCAAAAAGATCTAATCCAAACACAAGACAGAAGAGATACTGTCCAAGAACAAGAACCAAGCCAGATGCTAGAACCCCAAAGTCAGGTCCCACACAGCGAGATACACAGTTCTGACCACACACAAAGTGCTCAGTCTTCTCACCAGCTCAGGATTTCCACTCTCATTCAAGGAGAAAAAGACCCTCAGAAACACCCTGAACACCCAGAATCTACCTCCTCCATCTCCTCCCAGACTCCTCCAGACACACAAAACACAAAGCAGCAGAAAACCACTTTCCTGTCATTTCAAACAGAACAACATTCGTCCCTGAAGGGTGCTACAGCCACCGGAGGGCCTTACAAAGTGGAACAAGAGGTTTCCCCATCACAGAATCCCCTCTACCTCCTATCTCAGCAGTCCCCAAAACTAACCAGGAATCGCAGCATTGGCCAATACACCACCACTGAATCAAAGCAACCAGACCTTCATCCAGAACCTTCCACAAAACCAGAGGATCTCAACCAGCAACAACAACCTGCATCTTCTGGACCGAGCTCCACTGAGAAGAAAGAAACACAGAAATCTACCCAAAGGGGCTTCAAGTGGCCATGGCAGAAGTCTACCCCTGAGGACTCAGGCAAAAACTGAGCCTGGGGTCCCTGCCTGCAAGTGAATTATAGTCCCATCTCCTGGGGACGCTGTTGTGTGGAGATTTCCATCTTCTCCTGGCGGCAGAATCAATAATGTAATAAAAAGCCTAAGCCTGTGAGTCCTACCCCCCCCCCACTCATAGAGAAAGCCTGTGAGTCCTGCTTAACCCACCCCCCACTCATAGAGGAAGCCTGTGAGTCCTGCTTTCCCAACCCCCCACTCATAGAGAGAGCCTGTGAGTCCTGCTGCCCCCACCCCTCATAGAGAAAGCCTGTGAGTCATGCTCCCCCACCACTCATAGAGGAAGCCTGTGAGTCCTGCTTCCCCCACTCATAGAGAAAGCCTGTGAGTTCTGCTCCCCCCACCACTCATAGAGAAAGCCTGAGTCCTGCTCCCCCCACCACTCATAGAGAAAGCCTGTGAGTCCTGCTCCCCCCACCACTCATAGAGGAAGCCTGTGAGTCCTGCTTTCCCCACTCATAGAGAAAGCCTGTGAGTTCTGCTCCCCCCACCACTCATAGAGAAAGCCTGAGTCCTGCTCCCCCCACCACTCATAGAGAAAGCCTGTGAGTCCTGCTTCCCCCACCACTCATAGAGAAAGCCTGTGAGTCCTGCTTCCCCCACCACTCATAGAGAAAGCCTGTGAGTCCTGCCTCCCCCACCACTCATAGAGAAAGCCTGTGAGTCCTGCTTCCCCCACCCCTCATAGAGAAAGCCTGTGCGTCCTGCTTCCCCCACCACTCATAGAAAAAGCCTGTGAGTCCTGCTTCCCCCACCACTCATAGAGAAAGCCTGTGAGTCCTGCTCCCCCACCACTCATACAGAAAGCCTGTGAGTCCTGCTTCCCCCACCACTCATAGAGAAAGCCAGTAAGTCCTGCTCCCCAACCCACTCATAAAAAAAGCCTGTGAGTCCTGCTTCCCCCACCACTCACAGGGAATACCCTTGAGTCCTGCTCCCCCACCCACTCACAGAGAAAGCCTGTGAGTCCTGCTCCCCCCACCACTCATAGAGAAAGCCTGTGAGTTCTGCTCCCCCCACCACTCATAGAGAAAGCCGCTAAGTCTTGCTCTCCCACCCACTCATACAAAAAGCCTGTGAGTACTGCTCCCCCCACCACTCATAGAGAAAGCCTGTGAGTCCTGCTCCCCCCACCACTCATAGAGAAAGCCTGTGAGTCCTGCTCCCCCCCCACTCATAGAGAAAGACTGTGAATCCTGCTTCCCCCACCCCCCACTTGTAGAGAAAGCCTGTGAGTCCTGCTCCCGCCGCCCCCCACTCATACAGAGAGCCTGTGAGTCCTGCTCCCGCCGCCCCCACTCATACAGAGAGCCTGTGAGTCCTGCTCCCGCCACCCCCCACTCATACAGAGAGCATGTGAGTCCTGCTCCCCCACACACTAGTGTCTGACAGCATATATTGTATCTCTGCATGTGGGACTGTCAATCACTGTGTGTGGGCGGGGGAAGCAGGACTCACAGGCTTTAGTGAGACTGTGTGACTATTACACCTATTATAGGACTATAATTACTGCAAATGTTTAATTAACCATTACCCTTACAATGATTTAATAATACTAATTATAGCACAATGTTATGATCATGTGACACGGTGTCGGAATACAATAAAGATGATTTAACCCTTCCCTGGCTTCTCTAACTCTGCTTTACTGCCATTGTAGATTAGTCACCACAGTGAAGCAATATATATATATATATATATATATATCTTAAGAAATGTAGGCAGCACCTTGAATACACGAGATAGGTGCCCGCAGACGGGTCCTGGACAACGGACCAAAGTAGTTATGTAGCAAAAATACTCTGCAGCACTCGGAAGTTCTTGAGCAAACGTGACGTGGGTTTATTTGAACATCGTAAACACAGCAAACAAGAAGTAAAGAGACACGACGTTTCGGCGTACCTTACTTGAAAATGGCGTAAGGTACGCCGAAACGTCGTGTCTCTTTACTTCTTGTTTGCTGTGTATACGATGTTCAAATAAACCCACGTCACGTTTGCTCAAGAACTTCCGAGTGCTGCAGAGTATTTTTGCTACATATATATATATATATATATATATATATATATATATATATATATATATAGTCTTTACAGGCACCATTGCGAACTGAGGAACAACATTTTGGATGCTATGGGCACAGAAGGTGGGCAATAAGGATACACTTAAGGTGGCACTCTGACAAAAAACTGGCTGCTGCGGCCTACAGATCACTAACACCCCCACAAAGAACAAGCTAGTCCGGGCCTACAGATCACCAACACTTCCACAATAAACGAGCCTCTCCGGCCTATAGATCACCAACACTCCCAGTATACAGTATACGGCAATGTCTATATATGTATATATATATATATATATATATATATATATATATATATAGTCTTGCTCATAAAGATGCAGAAAGCTGGATTCAAGGACCGGACTGGAGTTGATGGGCCATTACAGGATTTTAGGCATCATCCAGCACACAAAGCGGAGCTGAGAGTGTGGGCAGGTGGAGATGTGTGTGTGCTCCGGTCTCAGAGTGTGGGCAGGTGGAGATGTGTGTGTGCTCCGGTCTCAGAGTGTGGGCAGGTGGAGATGTGTGTGTGCTCCGGTCTCAGACTGTGGGCAGGTGGAGATGTGTGTGTGCTCCAGTCTCAGAGTGTGGGCAGGTGGAGATGTGTGTGTGCTCTGGTCTCAGAGTATTAGCAGGTGGAGATGTGTGTGTGCTCCGGTCTCAGAGTGTGGGCAGGTGGAGATGTGTGTGCTCCGGTCTCAGAGTATTAGCAGGTGGAGATGTGTGTGTGCTCCGGTCTCAGAGTGTGGGCAGGTGGAGATGTGTGTGTGCTCCGGTCTCAGAGTATTAGCAGGTGGAGATGTGTGTGTGCTCCGGTCTCAGAGTATTAGCAGGTGGAGATATGTGTGTGCTCTGGTCTCAGAGTATTAGCAGGGGGAGATGTGTGTGTGCTCCGGTCTCAGAGTGTGGGCAGGTGGAGATGTGTGCTCCGGTCTCAGAGTGTGGGCAGGTGGAGATGTGTGTGTGCTCCGGTCTCAGAGTGTGGGCAGGTGGAGATGTGTGTGTGCTTCGGTCTCAGAGTATTAGCAGGTGGAGATGTGTGTGTGCTCCGGTCTCAGAGTGTGGGCAGGTGGAGATGTGTGTGTGCTCCGGTCTCAGAGTATTAGCAGGTGGAGATGTGTGTTTGCTCCGGTCTCAGAGTGTGGGCAGGTGGAGATGTGTGTGTGCTCCGGTCTCAGACTGTGGGCAGGTAGAGATGTGTGTGTGCTCCGGTCTCAGAGTATTAGCAGGTGGAGATGTGTGTGTGCTCCGGTCTCAGACTGTGGGCAGGTGGAGATGTGTGTGTGCTCCAGTCTCAGAGTGTGGGCAGGTGGAGATGTGTGTGTGCTCAGGTCTCAGAGTATTAGCAGGTGGAGATGTGTGTGTGCTCCGGTCTCAGAGTGTGGGCAGGTGGAGATGTGTGTGTGCTCCGGTCTCAGAGTGTGGGCAGGTGGAGATGTGTGTGTGTGCTCCGGTCTCAGAGTGTGGGCAGGTGGAGATGTGTGTGTGCTCCGGTCTCAGAGTGTGGGCAGGGGGAGATGTGTGTGTGCTCCGGTATCAGAGTGTGGGCAGGTGGAGATGTGTGTGCTCCGGTCTCAGAGTGTGGGCAGGTGGAGATGTGTGTGTGCTCCGGTCTCAGAGTGTGGGCAGGTGGAGATGTGTGTGTGCTCAGGTCTCAGAGTATTAGCAGGTGGAGATGTGTGTGTGCTCTGGTATCAGAGTGTGGGCAGGTGGAGATGTGTGTGCTCCGGTCTCAGAGTGTGGGCAGGTGGAGATGTGTGTGTGCTGTGGTCTCAGAGTGTGGGCAGGTGGAGATGTGTGTGTGCTCCGGTCTCAGAGTGTGGGCAGGTGGAGATGTGTGTGTGCTGTGGTCTCAGAGTGTGGGCAGGTGGAGATGTGTGTGTGCTCAGGTCTCAGAGTATTAGCAGGTGGAGATGTGTGTGTGCTCCGGTCTCAGAGTGTGGGCAGGTGGAGATGTGTGTGTGCTGTGGTCTCAGAGTGTGGGCAGGTGGAGATGTGTGTGTGCTCAGGTCTCAGAGTATTAGCAGGTGGAGATGTGTGTGTGCTCTGGTATCAGAGTGTGGGCAGGTGGAGATGTGTGTGCTCCGGTCTCAGAGTATTAGCAGGTGGAGATGTGTGTGTGCTCCGGTCTCAGACTGTGGGCAGGTGGAGATGTGTGTGTGCTCCGGTCTCAGAGTGTGGGCAGGTAGAGATGTGTTTGCTCCGGTCTCAGACTGTGGGCAGGTGGAGATGTGTGTGTGCTCCGGTCTCAGAGTGTGGGCAGGTAGAGATGTGTGTGTGCTCCGGTCTCAGAGTGTGGGCAGGTGGAGATGTGTGTGTGCTCCGGTCTCAGAGTGTGGGCAGGTGGAGATGTGTGTGTGCTCCGGTCTCAGAGTGTGGGCAGGTGGAGATGTGTGTGTGCTCCGGTCTCAGAGTGTGGGCAGGTGGAGATGTGTGTGTGCTCCGGTCTCAGACTGTGGGCAGGTGGAGATGTGTGTGTGCTCCAGTCTCAGAGTGTGGGCAGGTGGAGATGTGTGTGTGCTCCGGTCTCAGAGTGTGGGCAGGTGGAGATGTGTGTGTGCTCCGGTCTCAGAGTATTAGCAGGTGGAGATGTGTGTGTGCTCTGGTCTCAGAGTATTAGCAGGGGGAGATGTGTGTGTGCTCCGGTCTCAGAGTGTGGGCAGGTGGAGATGTGTGTGTGCTCCGGTCTCAGAGTATTAGCAGGTGGAGATATGTGTGTGCTCTGGTCTCAGAGTATTAGCAGGGGGAGATGTGTGTGTGCTCCGGTCTCAGAGTATTAGCAGGTGGAGATGTGTGTGTGCTTCGGTCTCAGAGTATTAGCAGGTGGAGATGTGTGTGTGCTCCGGTCTCAAGAGTGTGGGCAGGTGGAGATGTGTGTGTGCTCCGGTCTCAGAGTATTAGCAGGTGGAGATGTGTGTTTGCTCCGGTCTCAGAGTGTGGGCAGGTGGAGATGTGTGTGTGCTCCGGTCTCAGACTGTGGGCAGGTAGAGATGTGTGTGTGCTCCGGTCTCAGAGTATTCGCAGGTGGAGATGTGTGTGTGCTCCGGTCTCAGACTGTGGGCAGGTGGAGATGTGTGTGTGCTCCGGTCTCAGAGTGTGGGCAGGTGGAGATGTGTGTGTGCTCCGGTCTCAGAGTGTGGGCAGGTGGAGATGTGTGTGTGCTCCGGTCTCAGAGTATTAGCAGGTGGAGATGTGTGTGTGCTCCGGTCTCAGAGTGTGGGCAGGGGGAGATGTGTGTGTGCTCCGGTCTCAGAGTGTGGGCAGGTGGAGATGTGTGTGTGTGCTCCGGTCTCAGAGTGTGGGCAGGTGGAGATGTGTGTGTGCTCTGGTCTCAGAGTGTGGGCAGGTGGAGATGTGTGTGTGCTCCGGTCTCAGAGTATTAGCAGGTGGAGATGTGTGTGTGCTCCGGTCTCAGAGTGTGGGCAGGTGGAGATGTGCGTGTGCTCCGGTCTCAGAGTGTGGGCAGGGGGAGATGTGTGTGTGCTCCGGTATCAGAGTGTGGGCAGGTGGAGATGTGTGTGTGCTCCGGTCTCAGAGTGTGGGCAGGTGGAGATGTGTGTGTGCTGTGGTCTCAGAGTGTGGGGCAGGTGGAGATGTGTGTGTGCTCAGGTCTCAGAGTATTAGCAGGTGGAGATGTGTGTGTGCTCTGGTATCAGAGTGTGGGCAGGTGGAGATGTGTGTGCTCCGGTCTCAGAGTATTAGCAGGTGCAGATGTGTGTGTGCTCCGGTCTCAGAGTGTGGGCAGGTGGAGATGTGTGTGTGCTCCGGTCTCAGAGTATTAGCAGGTGGAGATGTGTGTGTGCTCCGGTCTCAGAGTGTGGGCAGGTGGAGATGTGTGTGTGCTCCGGTCTCAGAGTATTAGCAGGTGGAGATGTGTGTGTGCTCCGGTCTCAGAGTGTGGGCAGGTGGAGATGTGTGTGTGCTCCGGTCTCAGAGTATTAGCAGGTGGAGATGTGTGTGTTCTCCGGTCTCAGAGTATTAGCAGGTGGAGATGTGTGTGTGCTCTGGTCTCAGAGTATTAGCAGGTGGAGATGTGTGTGTGCTCCGGTCTCAGAGTGTGGGCAGGTGGAGATGTGTGTGTGCTCCGGTCTCAGAGTATTAGCAGGTGGAGATGTGTGTTTGCTCCAGTCTCAGAGTATTAGCAGGTGGAGATGTGTGTGTGCTCCGGTCTCAGAGTGTGGGCAGGTGGAGATGTGTGTGTGCTCCGGTCTCAGAGTGTGGGCAGGTGGAGATGTGTGTGTTCTCCGATCTCAGAGTGTGGGCAGGTGGAGATGTGTGTGTGCTCCGGTCTCAGAGTGTGGGCAGGTGGAGATGTGTGTGTGCTCCGGTCTCAGAGTATTAGCAGGTGGAGATGTGTGTGTGCTCCGGTCTCAGAGTGTGGGCAGGTGGAGATGTGTGTGTGCTCCGGTCTCAGAGTGTGGGCAGGTGGAGATGTGTGTGTGCTCCGGTCTCAGAGTGTGGGCAGGTGGAGATGTGTGTGTGCTCCGGTCTCAGAGTGTGGGCAGGTGGAGATGTGTGTGTGCTCCGGTCTCAGAGTGTGGGCAGGTGGAGATGTGTGTGTGCTCCGGTCTCAGAGTATTAGCAGGTGGAGATGTGTGTGTGCTCCGGTCTCAGAGTGTGGGCAGGGGGAGATGTGTGTGTGCTCCGGTCTCAGAGTGTGGGCAGGTGGAGATGTGTGTGTGTGCTCCGGTCTCAGAGTGTGGGCAGGTGGAGATGTGTGTGTGCTCTGGTCTCAGAGTGTGGGCAGGTGGAGATGTGTGTGTGCTCCGGTCTCAGAGTATTAGCAGGTGGAGATGTGTGTTTGCTCCGGTCTCAGAGTGTGGGCAGGTGGAGATGTGTGTGTGCTCCGGTCTCAGACTGTGGGCAGGTAGAGATGTGTGTGTGCTCCGGTCTCAGAGTATTCGCAGGTGGAGATGTGTGTGTGCTCCGGTCTCAGACTGTGGGCAGGTGGAGATGTGTGTGTGCTCCGGTCTCAGAGTGTGGGCAGGTGGAGATGTGTGTGTGCTCCGGTCTCAGAGTGTGGGCAGGTGGAGATGTGTGTGTGCTCCGGTCTCAGAGTATTAGCAGGTGGAGATGTGTGTGTGCTCCGGTCTCAGAGTGTGGGCAGGTGGAGATGTGTGTGTGCTCCGGTCTCAGAGTGTGGGCAGGTGGAGATGTGTGTGTGTGCTCCGGTCTCAGAGTGTGGCAGGTGGAGATGTGTGTGTGCTCTGGTCTCAGAGTGTGGGCAGGTGGAGATGTGTGTGTGCTCCGGTCTCAGAGTATTAGCAGGTGGAGATGTGTGTGTGCTCCGGTCTCAGAGTGTGGGCAGGTGGAGATGTGCGTGTGCTCCGGTCTCAGAGTGTGGGCAGGGGGAGATGTGTGTGTGCTCCGGTATCAGAGTGTGGGCAGGTGGAGATGTGTGTGTGCTCCGGTCTCAGAGTGTGGGCAGGTGGAGATGTGTGTGTGCTGTGGTCTCAGAGTGTGGGCAGGTGGAGATGTGTGTGTGCTCAGGTCTCAGAGTATTAGCAGGTGGAGATGTGTGTGTGCTCTGGTATCAGAGTGTGGGCAGGTGGAGATGTGTGTGCTCCGGTCTCAGAGTATTAGCAGGTGGAGATGTGTGTGTGCTCCGGTCTCAGAGTGTGGGCAGGTGGAGATGTGTGTGTGCTCCGGTCTCAGAGTATTAGCAGGTGGAGATGTGTGTGTGCTCCGGTCTCAGAGTGTGGGCAGGTGGAGATGTGTGTGTGCTCCGGTCTCAGAGTATTAGCAGGTGGAGATGTGTGTGTGCTCCGGTCTCAGAGTGTGGGCAGGTGGAGATGTGTGTGTGCTCCGGTCTCAGAGTATTAGCAGGTGGAGATGTGTGTGTTCTCCGGTCTCAGAGTATTAGCAGGTGGAGATGTGTGTGTGCTCTGGTCTCAGAGTATTAGCAGGTGGAGATGTGTGTGTGCTCCGGTCTCAGAGTGTGGGCAGGTGGAGATGTGTGTGTGCTCCGGTCTCAGAGTATTAGCAGGTGGAGATGTGTGTTTGCTCCAGTCTCAGAGTATTAGCAGGTGGAGATGTGTGTGTGCTCCGGTCTCAGAGTGTGGGCAGGTGGAGATGTGTGTGTGCTCCGGTCTCAGAGTGTGGGCAGGTGGAGATGTGTGTGTACTCCGATCTCAGAGTGTGGGCAGGTGGAGATGTGTGTGTGCTCCGGTCTCAGAGTGTGGGCAGGTGGAGATGTGTGTGTGCTCCGGTCTCAGAGTATTAGCAGGTGGAGATGTGTGTGTGCTCCGGTCTCAGAGTGTGGGCAGGTGGAGATGTGTGTGTGCTCCGGTCTCAGAGTGTGGGCAGGTGGAGATGTGTGTGTGCTCCGGTCTCAGAGTGTGGGCAGGTGGAGATGTGTGTGTGCTCCGGTCTCAGAGTGTGGGCAGGTGGAGATGTGTGTGTGCTCCGGTCTCAGACTGTGGGCAGGGGGAGATGTGTGTGTGCTCCGGTCTCAGACTGTGGGCAGGTGGAGATGTGTGTGTGCTCCGGTATCAGAGTGTGGGCAGGTGGAGATGTGTGTGTGCTCCGGTCTCAGACTGTGGGCAGGGGGAGATGTGTGTGTGCTCCGGTCTCAGACTGTGGGCAGGTGGAGATGTGTGTGTGCTCCGGTCTGAGAGTGTGGGCAGGTGGAGATGTGTGTGTGCTCCGGTCTGAGAGTGTGGGCAGGTGGAGATGTGTGTGTGCTCCGGTATCAGAGTGTGGGCAGGTGGAGATGTGTGTGTGCTCCGGTATCAGAGTGTGGAGTACACATATGTGACCTGTCTAGGAGGACTGGTTAGACCATGTTCAGACTGCTGTAAGGTGTGAGCAAACACCAATTATTATTATTATTATGATTTATTTATGGAGCGCTATACAATAGATAGGGGTAACAAGCAGGAACAGAACAAGATCAAAACACATTACATGAAGGCAAAAGACAGACTGGTACATAGGGAGAGAGGAGCCTGCCCGCCAGCTATTACACAGGGAGAGAGGAGCCTGCCCGCCAGGTATTACATAGGGAGAGAGGAGCCTGCCCGCCAGCTATTACACAGGGGAGAGGAGCCTGCCCGCCAGCTATTACACAGGGGAGAGGAGCCTGCCCGCCAGGTATTACATAGGGAGAGAGGAGCCTGCCCGCCAGCTATTACACAGGGGAGAGGAGCCTGCCCGCCAGCTATTACACAGGGGAGAGGAGCCTGGCTGCCAGGGCTTACATAGGGAGAGAGGAGCCTGCCCGCCAGGCCTTACATAGGGAGAGAGGAGCCTGCCCGCCAGGTATTACACAGGGAGAGAGGAGCCTGCCCGCCAGGTATTACATAGGGAGAGAAGAGCCTGCCCGCCAGGTATTACATAGGGAGTGAGGACCCTGCCCGCGAGGTATTACATAGGGAGAGAGGAGCCTGCCAGCTATTACACAGGGAGAGGAGCCTGCCTGCCAGGTATTACATAGGGAGAGAGGAGCCTGCCCGCCAGGGCTTATATAGTGAGAGAGGAGCCTGCCCACCAGGGCTTACATAGGGAGAGAGGAGCCTGCCCGCCAGGGCTTACATAGTGAGAGAGGAGCCTGCCCGCCAGGTATTACATAGGGAGAGAGGAGCCTGCCCGCCAGCTATTACATAGGGAGAGAGGACCCTGCCCGCCAGGTATTACATAGGGAGAGAGGAGCCTGCCCGCCAGAGATTACATAGGGAGAGAGGATCCTGCCCGCGAGGGCTTACATAGGGGGAGAGGAGCCTGCCCGCCAGGGCTTACATAGGGAGAGAGGAGCCTGCCCGCCAGGTATTACATAGGGAGAGAGGAGCCTGCCCGCCAGGTATTACATAGGGAGAGAGGAGCCTGCCCGCCAGGGCTTACACAGGGAGAGAGGAGCCTGCCCACCAGGTATTACATAGGGAGAGAGGAGCCTGCCCGCCAGGTATTACATAGGGAGAGAGGAGCCTGCCCGCCAGGTATTACATAGGGAGAGAGGAGCCTGCCCGCCAGGTATTACACAGGGAGAGAGGAGCCTGCCCGCCAGGGCTTACATAGGGAGAGAGGAGCCTGCCCACCAGGTATTACATAGGGAGAGAGGAGCCTGCCCACCAGGCCTTACATAGGGAGAGAGGACCCTGCCCGCCAGGGCTTACATAGGGAGAGAGGAGCCTGCCCGCCAGGGCTTCTACAGGGAGAGAGGAGCCTGCCCGCCAGGGCTTACATAGGGAGAGAGGAGCCTGCCCGCCAGGTATTACACAGGGAGAGAGGAGCCTGCCCGCCAGGTATTACATAGGGAGAGAGGAGCCTGCCCGCCAGGTATTACATAGGGAGAGAGGAGCCTGCCCACCAGGCCTTACATAGGGAGAGAGGAGCCTGCCCGCGAGGTATTACACAGGGAGAGAGGAGCCTGCCCGCCAGGTATTACATAGGGAGAGAGGAGCCTGCCCGCCAGGCCTTACATAGGGAGAGAGGACCCTGCCCGCCAGGTATTACATAGGGAGAGAGGAGCCTGCCCGCCAGCTATTACACAGGGAGAGAGGAGCCTGCCCGCCAGGTATTACATAGGGAGAGAGGAGCCTGCCCGCCAGCTATTACATAGGGAGAGAGGACCCTGCCCGCCAGGTATTACATAGGGAGAGAGGAGCCTGCCCGCCAGGTATTACATAGGGAGAGAGGAGCCTGCCCGCCAGGTATTACATAGGGAGAGAGGAGCCTGCCCGCCAGGGCTTACATAGGGAGAGAGGAGCCTGCCCGCCAGGGCTTACATAGGGAGAGAGGAGCCTGCCCGCCAGGTATTACATAGGGAGAGAGGAGCCTGCCCGCGAGGGCTTACACAGGGAAAGAGGACCCTGCCCGCTAGGGATTACATAGGGAGAGAGGACCGGGCCCACCAGAGATTACATAGGGAGAGAGGAGCCTGCCCGCCAGGGCTTCTACAGGGAGAGAGGAGCCTGCCCGCGAGGGCTTACATAGGGAGAGAGGAGCCTGCCCGCCAGAGATTACATAGGGAGAGAGGATCCTGCCCGCGAGGGCTTACACAGGGAGAGAGGATCCTGCCCGCGAGGGCTTACACAGGGAGAGAGGAGCCTGCCCGCCAGGTATTACATAGGGAGAGAGGAGCCTGCCCGCCAGGTATTACATAGGGAGAGAGGAGCCTGCCCGCCAGGGCTTACACAGGGAGAGAGGAGCCTGCCCACCAGGTATTACATAGGGAGAGAGGAGCCTGCCCGCCAGGTATTACATAGGGAGAGAGGAGCCTGCCCGCCAGGTATTACATAGGGAGAGAGGAGCCTGCCCGCCAGGTATTACACAGGGAGAGAGGAGCCTGCCCGCCAGGGCTTACATAGGGAGAGAGGAGCCTGCCCACCAGGTATTACATAGGGAGAGAGGACCCTGCCCGCCAGGGCTTACATAGGGAGAGAGGAGCCTGCCCGCCAGGGCTTCTACAGGGAGAGAGGAG
This sequence comes from Dendropsophus ebraccatus, assembly GCF_027789765.1. NCBI lineage: Eukaryota > Metazoa > Chordata > Amphibia > Anura > Hylidae > Dendropsophus > Dendropsophus ebraccatus. The sequence continues at coordinate 5,026,035 of NC_091466.1, read as the reverse complement.
CCTGCCCGCCAGGGCTTACATAGGGAGAGAGGAGCCTGCCCGCCAGGTATTACACAGGGAGAAAGGAGCCTGCCCGCGAGGTATTACACAGGGAGAGAGGAGCCTGCCCGCCAGGTATTACATAGGGAGAGAGGAGCCTGCCCGCCAGGCCTTACATAGGGAGAGAGGAGCCTGCCCGCCAGGGCTTACATAGGGAGAGAGGACCCTGCCCGCCAGGTATTACATAGGGAGAGAGGAGCCTGCCCGCCAGCTATTACACAGGGAGAGAGGAGCCTGCCCGCGAGGGCTTACACAGGGAAAGAGGACCCTGCCCGCTAGGGATTACATAGGGAGAGAGGACCGGGCCCACCAGAGATTACATAGGGAGAGAGGAGCCTGCCCGCCAGGGCTTCTACAGGGAGAGAGGAGCCTGCCCGCCAGGGCTTCTACAGGGAGAGAGGTGCCTGCCCGCGAGGGCTTACATAGGGAGAGAGGAGCCTGCCCGCCAGAGATTACATAGGGAGAGAGGATCCTGCCCGCGAGGGCTTACACAGGGAGAGAGGATCCTGCCCGCGAGGGCTTACACAGGGAGAGAGGAGCCTGCCCGCCAGGTATTACATAGGGAGAGAGGAGCCTGCCCGCCAGGTATTACATAGGGAGAGAGGAGCCTGCCCGCCAGGGCTTACACAGGGAGAGAGGAGCCTGCCCGCCAGGTATTACATAGGTAGAAAGGAGCCTGCCCGCCAGGTATTACATAGGGAGAGAGGAGCCTGCCCGCCAGGCATTACATAGGGAGAGAGGAGCCTGCCCGCCAGGTATTACATAGGGAGAGAGGAGCCTGCCCGCGAGGGCTTACACAGGGAGAGAGGATCCTGCCCGCGAGGGCTTACATAGGGAGAGAGGAGCCTGCCCGCCAGTGGTTACATAGGGAGAGAGGAGCCTGCCCGCCAGGTATTACATAGGGAGAGAGGAGCCTGCCCGCCAGGGCTTCTACAGGGAGAGAGGTGCCTGCCCGCGAGGGCTTACATAGGGAGAGAGGAGCCTGCCCGCGAGGGCTTACATAGGGAGAGAGGATCCTGCCCGCGAGGGCTTACATAGGGAGAGAGGAGCCTGCCCGCCAGGTATTACATAGGGAGAGAGGAGCCTGCCCGCGAGGGCTTACATAGGGAGAGAGGATCCTGCCCGCCAGGTATTACACAGGGAGAGAGGAGCCTGCCCGCCAGGTATTACATAGGGAGAGAGGAGCCTGCCCGCCAGGTATTACATAGGGAGAGAGGAGCCTGCCCGCGAGGGCTTACATAGGGAGAGAGGAGCCTGCCCGCCAGGTATTACACAGGTAGAGAGGAGCTTGCCCGCGAGGGCTTACATAGGGAGAGAGGATCCTGCCCGCGAGGGCTTACATAGGGAGAGAGGATCCTGCCCGCGAGGGCTTACATAGGGAGAGAGGATCCTGCCCGCGAGGGCTTACATAGGGAGAGAGGAGCCTGCCCGCCAGGTATTACATAGGGAGAGAGGAGCCTGCCCGCGAGGGCTTACACAGGGAGAGAGGACCCTGCCCGCCAGGGCTTACACAGGGGGAGAGAAACAGGAGGTAAAGTGCAGCCAGTCACAGTGTGATGCAGAATTATTATAGGTTGTAGCTTTGTTTGAAGAATCAATTGTGGTTATAATTCTGCATTCTGGTATTAATTCTACTTTCACACTTAAATGGCTCATTTAGAATGGACTCACAAATGACCCAGAGTCACCAACAACTTGCACTTTGTGTGGGACTTCTGCTACTGTACAAAAAGGCGGGACTGTACACCTATGTGCTGTGCCAGTATGAAGGGAGTGCTGGGTTCTTGCTGTACCTGAGCGAGTCCCCCACAATATAATATACAGCAGTGTCCATACATATACAGTATACAGCAATGTCCACACACATAAAGTATACAGCAGTGTATATATACAGTATACAGCAGTGTATATATATGTGGTGTCCCAACACTGGTGTTTTTGTCTCTCCTGTGCACCTGTCAAAAAGCCTGGTGATGAGGTATTCTAAAATTTCACCACTAGGTGTTAGTATATTATATTTATGTGCTGCACAGCTTAAGATAGTAATGGGTTAAAGTTTCTTGTATACCATGGGTTTATTGCTGACCTATAGGAAGTGCCCCTTCCTGCTAGCCTATTATCTTTCTCCTGCACACACTCATCCCCACCACTCACAGAGAGGCATACAGAGGCCCTTGTAGGAGCAGTTTACACTGGTGGAGGAAGTGCAGTCCACTTTTGGTCAGAGTCTCACAGAGAGAGGACACACAAGACAACAGTTCCTGCTGTAGTTAAGCCAGGGCCTGGCTGATGCCAGGACCCCTGGCAGGAACCAAGCTCAGATGCAGCTAAAGACAAATATTTCTTCTAAGCAAGCAGCTACTTCTATTATGCAGTGCTAAACAACAGTGAGGGAGAGCAGCCACCAAGGAACACCCTAGCCCACACCAGGAACTCTAGGGCCATTGCTGAGGGACTATTCTCTTCTCAAAGCCCTGTAAGAAACAGGAAGAAAATTTCCAGCTGAAGGAACTTACAAAAGGCCTTACTCTGAGAGACTGGTCAGACACAGTCTATACACAAAGTCAAGAAACTATCACTACAGAGATATCTCCAGGTTTCAGCAAAGTACAGTACTACACTGGGTTGGGGCTCCTCTGGCAAACTTCTCTACTCTACAAGCACCGCTACAACTACCTCTCTCTCTTGCTACTCTCAAGCACTTCCTACAAGCACAAAGGTCAAGCAATAAAGACTGCATTGAATAGAGATTGATCTATTGACTGTGTATTGTTATATTGAAAAGCCTGACAGTTGTATTTTTACATCAGTGGGACTCAGTCATCTTTTATACGCACCAGCACCTATACACAGTAGCCGCACACCTTGGGTTATTTTTCCCCTTTCTGTGGGTGGTGGTACTGATAGTCCAGGTGGATCAGTTGCCACTCAGGACTACAGTGACAAGAGCCCAAGGACCCATCACAGCCCGGCAGGTCACCGACCATTTGGGGAACACTACAGACCGTCCTTACACAAAGCAGGTACCAACATCACCTGTGTGCTGGACTAGCACTGGCGTCACCACACTAACACCTCCGGCTTAGCTGCTAACCACCAGTAATAACATCACAGAGTGGCACGCCACATATATATATATATATACATTATACAAATATACAGCCATGAATATACATTGTACAGCAGTGTATATATACAGTATACAGCAGCAAATATTTATTGTATACAGCAGTGAATATATACAGCAATGTCTATATACAGTATTCAGCAGTGTATATATACACAGTATACAGCAGTTAATAAACATTATACAACAGTGTATATATACAGTATAAAGCAGTGTCTATATACAGTATACAGCAGTAAATATATATAGCAGTGAATATAAATTATACAACAGTGTATATATACAGTAGTGTATATACAGTATAAAGCAGTGTATATATACACAGCAGTGAATAGACATTATACAACAGTGTATATATACAGTATACAGCAGTTTATATACAGTATACAGCAGTGTATATACATTATACAGCAGTGTATATATACGGTATACAGCAGTTTATATACATTATACAGTATACAGCAGTGTATATATACAGTATACAGCAGTTTATATACATTATACAGCAGTGTATATATACAGTATACAGCAGTGTATATACATTATACAGCAGTGTATATATACAGTATACAGCAGTGTATATACATTATACAGCAGTGTATATATACGGTATACAGCAGTGTATATATAAAGTACACATCAATGTATATACAGTATACAGAAGTGTATATACACCATGTAGGTACTTAAGCACAGATAGGTCCCTACTAGATATAAAACTTTTATTCCAATACTAAAAGTACAGATACCAAACTCAAAACTAGTGGTGAAAAACACCTCCACCATCTAAAATCAGGCATATAGCCCCAAAATATACACCGCCAATGTAAACAATATCAATAAATATACCGTATGTACACACAAGCAGAGCAGGTAATCACAATCTAAATAAGTGTATGTGTAAACCTGGGAGCACCTGACCCTATGGGTCCCTATTGGGTGCACCACAACTACCCCTGCTCGCTCAGGGACTGTCGGAGTTATCGCCCTAGAAAGGGCGGCCCCTGCCCCGTACTAATCTATACCGCTATCCCTACACTACCCCTACCTAAGCTCCCGACACCGTGCTTCATGCAGATAATCATCAGGGGAGTATTATACATAATATACAGGGAAATATACATAATACCGCTAAACGCATAAGATACTGCGGCGGTAGTACACACTAAGCGTCCTGAGAGTTCTCAGAGACGCTAACTCACGTGGACCTCGGGCCGTCCATAGCATGCGGGCTCAAGGTAACATGAATTCTGTTCTCTTTATGGCCTCTCTCTGTCTGCACTGCCCATCTTTCTCCACCAGGCGGCAGTAGTGTAGATGAAGCTAAAGGGTCCAGCCCAGAATTCAAAGATGCTTTCTGAGATCCCAGAGGGAAGGAGATGTAGCCGTGTATCTAATTCTCCGCCTGGCAGGTTATAGTCACAGCAGCTAGAGATACTCTACACCAGTCATGTCAAACTCTGGCCCGTGGTGCCAATGTTTTTGGCCCGACAGGCAATTCAGAGTTTTAATTAAATCTGGCCGGCCATGGCTACTATATAAGAGACTATGGGGGAGGGCTGGCTACTATATAAGAGACTATGGGGGAGGGCTGGCTACTATATGAGAGACTATGGGGGAGGGCTGGCTACTATATAAGAGACTATGGGGGAGGGCTGGCTACTATATAAGAGACTATGGGGGAGGGCTGGCTACTATATAAGAGACTATGGGGGAGGGCTGGCTACTATATAAGAGACTATGGGGGAGGGCTGGCTACTTTATTAAAGACTATGGGGGAGGGCTGGCTACTATATAAGAGACTGGGGAGGGCTGGCTACTATATAAGAGACTATAGGGGAGGGCTGGCTACTCTATAAGAGACTTTGGGGGAGGGCTGGCTACTATATAAGAGACTATGGGGAGGGCTGGCTACTATATAAGAGACTATGGGGGAGGGCTGGCTACTATATAAGACTATGGGGAGGGCTGGCTACTATATAAGAGACTATGGGGGAGGGCTGGCTACTATATAAGACTATGGGGGAGGGCTGGCTACTATATAAGAGACTATGGGGAGGGCTGGCTACTATATAAGAGACTATGGGGGGGCTGGCTACTATATAAGAGACTATGGAGGAGGGCTGGCTACTATGTAAGACTATGGGGGAGGGCTGGCTACTATATAAGAGACTATGGGGGGGCTGGCTACTATTTAAGAGACTATGGAGGAGGGCTGGCTACTATGTAAGACTATGGGGGAGGACTGGCTACTATATAAGACTATGGGGGATGGCTGGCTGCTATATAAGAGACTATGGGGGAGGGCTGGCTACTATATAAGAGACTATGGGGGGGGCTGGCTACTATATAAGAGACTATGGGGAGGGCTGGCTACTATATAAGAGACCATAGGGGAGGCATGGCTACTATATAAGAGACTATGGGGAAGGGCTGGCTACTATACAAGAGACTATGGGGAGGGCTGGCTACTATATAAGAGACTATAGGGGAGGGCTGGCTACTATATAAGAGACTATGGGGAGGGCTGGCTACTATATAAGAGACTATGGGGAGGGCTGGCTACTATATAAGAGACTATGGGGAGCCTGGCTACTATATAAGAGACTATGGGGAGCCTGGCTACTATATAAGAGACTATAGGGAGGGCTGGCTACTATATAAGAGACTATGGGGGAGAGCTGGCTACTATATAAGAGACTATGGGGAGGGCTGGCTACTATATAAGAGACTATGGGGGAGGGCTGGCTACTATATAAGAGACTATGGGGGAGGACTGGCTACTATATAAGAGACTATGGGGGAGGGCTGGCTACTATATAAGAGACTATGGGGAGGGCTGGCTACTATATAAGAGACTATGGGGGAGGACTGGCTACTATATAAGAGACTATGGGGAGGGCTGGCTACTATATAAGAGACTATGGGGGGGCTGGCTACTATATAAGAGACTATGGGGGAGGGCTGGCTACTATATAAGACTATGGGGAGGGCTGGCTACTATAAAAGAGACTATGGGGGAGGGCTGGCTACTATATAAGACTATGGGGGAGGGCTGGCTACTATATAAGAGACTATGGGGAGGGCTGGCTACTATATAAGAGACTATGGGGGGGCTGGCTACTATATAAGAGACTATGAAGGAGGGCTGGCTACTATGTAAGACTATGGGGGAGGGCTGGCTACTATATAAGAGACTATGGGGAGGGCTGGCTACTATATAAGAGACCATAGGGGAGGCATGGCTACTATATAAGAGACTATGGGGGAGGGCTGGGTACTATACAAGAGACTATGTGGGAGGGCTGGCTACTATATAAGAGACTATGGGGGAGAGCTGGCTACTATATAAGAGACTATGGGGAGGGCTGGCTACTATATAAGAGACTATGGGGGAGGGCTGGCTACTATATAAGAGACTATGGGGGAGGACTGGCTACTATATAAGAGACTATGGGGGAGGGCTGGCTACTATATAAGAGACTATGGGGAGGGCTGGCTACTATATAAGAGACTATGGGGGAGGACTGGCTACTATATAAGAGACTATGGGGAGGGCTGGCTACTATATAAGAGACTATGGGGGGGCTGGCTACTATATAAGAGACTATGGGGGAGGGCTGGCTACTATATAAGACTATGGGGAGGGCTGGCTACTATAAAAGAGACTATGGGGGAGGGCTGGCTACTATATAAGACTATGGGGGAGGGCTGGCTACTATATAAGAGACTATGGGGAGGGCTGGCTACTATATAAGAGACTATGGGGGGGCTGGCTACTATATAAGAGACTATGAAGGAGGGCTGGCTACTATGTAAGACTATGGGGGAGGGCTGGCTACTATATAAGAGACTATGGGGAGGGCTGGCTACTATATAAGAGACCATAGGGGAGGCATGGCTACTATATAAGAGACTATGGGGGAGGGCTGGGTACTATACAAGAGACTATGTGGGAGGGCTGGCTACTATATAAGAGACTATGGGGGAGGGCTGGCTACTATACAAGAGACTATAAGGAGGGCTGGCTACTATATAAGACTATGGGGGAGGGCTGGCTACTATATAAGAGACTATGGGGGAGGGCTGGGTACTATATAAGACTATGGGGAGGGCTGGCTACTATATAAGAGACTATGGGGGAGGGCTGGCTACTATATAAGAGACTATGGGGGAAGGCTGGCTACTATATAAGAGACTATGGGGGGGCTGGCTACTATATAAGAGACTATGGGGGAAGGCTGGCTACTATATAAGAGACTATGGGGGAGGGCTGGCTACTATACAAGAGACTATGTGGGAGGGCTGGCTACTATATAAGAGACTATGGGGGAGGGCTGGGTACTATATAAAACTATGGGGAAGGGCTGGTTGCTATATAAGAGACTATGGGGGAGGACTGGCTACTATATAAGAGACTATGGGGGAGGGCTGGCTACTATATAAGAGACTATGGGGGAGGGCTGGCTACTATATAAGAGACTATGGGGGAGGCTGGCTACTATATAAGAGACTATAGGGGAGGGCTGGCTACTATATAAGAGACTATGGGGGAGGGCTAGCTACTATATAAGAGACTATGGGGGAGGGTTGGCTACTATATAAGAGACTATGGGGAGGGCTGGCTACTATATAAGACTATGGGGGAGGGCTGCCTTCTATATATAAAACTATAGGGGAGGGCTGGCTACTATATAAAACTATGGGGGAGGGCTGGTTGCTATATATGACACTATGGGGGAGGGCTGGTTGCTATATAAGACTATGGGGGAGGGCTGGCTACTATATAAGAGACTATGGGGGGGCTGGCTACTATATAAGAGACTATGGGGGCGGGCTGGCTACTATATGAGAGACTATGGGGGAGGGCTGGCTACTATATAAGAGACTATGGGGGAGGGCTGGCTACTATATAAGAGACTATGGGGGAGGGCTGGCTACTATATAAGAGACTATGGGGGAGGGCTGGCTACTATATAAGAGACTATTGGGGGGGGCTGGCTACTATATAAGAGACTATGGGGGAGGGCTGGCTACTATATAAGAGACTATGGGGAGGGCTGGCTACTTTATTAGAGACTATGGGGAGGGCTGGCTACTATATAAGAGACTATGGGGAGGGCTGGCTACTTTATTAGAGACTATGGGGAGGGCTGGCTACTATATAAGAGACTATGGGGAAGGCTGGTTACAATATATGAGACTATGGGGGAGGGCTGGCTACTATATAAGAGACTATGGAGAGGGCTGGCTACTATATATAAGACTATGGGGGAGGGCTAGCTACTATATAAGAGACTATGGGGGAGGGCTGGCTATTATATAAGAGACTATGGAGGGGCTGGCTACTATATAAGAGACTATGGGGAAGGCTGGTTACAATATAAGAGACTATTGGGGAAGGCTGGCTACTATATAAGAGACTATGGGGGAGGGCTGGCTACTATATAAGAGACTATGGGGGAGGGCTGGCTACTATATAAGAGACTATGGGGGAGGGCTGGCTACTATATAAGAGACTATGGGGGAGGGCTGGCTACTATATAAGAGACTATAGGGAGGGCTGGCTACTATATGGGAAACTTGGGGGTCTGGCTACTATTTGGGCACTATTGGAAGGGCTGGGTAATATGTGGGGCAATTTTTTAGGGGTAGGTTGGCTATTATATGGGTTGGGGTTTAATCATATCATAGCAATTTATCATGTCATCTATCATAGTGCTGGGAGACGCCCGCCACTGACAGTGCCAGGACCGCGGCATTTGTGCTTCAATAATTATCATGGTTGGCCCGTGACATGGTTGGCCCACTGTGTATTTGACCCCCCTGGCCTACACTATGGGATGAGGATTACATACATGTAGTGGTCACAGACAGCAATATACAGGGGCAGATGGAGCAGTGTGTTGTGGGGCAGGTGGAGCAGTGTGTTGTGGGGGCAGGTGGAGCAGTGTGTTATGGGGCAGATGGAGCAGTGTGTTATGGGGGCAGATGGAGCAGTGTGCTGTGGGGGCAGATGGAGCAGTGTGTTATGGGGGCAGATGGAGCAGTGTGTTATGGGGGCAGATGGAGCAGTGTGTTGTGGGGCAGGTGGAGCAGTGTGTTGTGGGGGCAGGTGGAGCAGTGTGTTATGGGGCAGATGGAGCAGTGTGTTATGGGGGCAGATGGAGCAGTGTGCTGTGGGGGCAGATGGAGCAGTGTGTTATGGGGGCAGATGGAGCAGTGTGTTGTGGGGGCAGATGGAGCAGTGTGCTGTGGGGGCAGATGGAGCAGTGTGTTATGGGGCAGGTGGAGCAGTGTGTTGTGGGGGCAGATGGAGCAGTGTGTTATGGGGGCAGATGGAGCAGTGTGTTATGGGGGCAGGTGGAGCAGTGTGTTGTGGGGGCAGATGGAGCAGTGTGTTGTGGGGGCAGATGTAGCAGTGTGTTATGGGGCAGATGGAGCAGTGTGTTGTGGGGCAGGTGGAGCAGTGTGTTATGGAGCAGATGGAGCAGTGTGTTATGGGGCAGATGGAGCAGTGTGTTATGGGGCAGGTGGAGCAGTGTGTTATGGGGCAGGTGGAGCAGTGTGTTGTGGGGGCAGATGGAGCAGTGTGTTATGGGGCAGATGGAGCAGTGTGTTGTGGGGCAGGTGGAGCAGTGTGTTATGGGGCAGATGGAGCAGTGTGTTGTGGGGGCAGATGGAGCAGTGTGTTATGGGGCAGATGGAGCAGTGTGTTATGGGGCAGGTGGAGCAGTGTGTTATGGGGCAGGTGGAGCAGTGTGTTATGGGGCAGATGGAGCAGTGTGTTATGGGGCAGGTGGAGCAGTGTGTTATGGGGCAGGTGGAGCGGTGTGTTGTGGGGGCAGATGGAGCAGTGTGTTATGGGGCAGGTGGAGCAGTGTGTTATGGGGCAGATAGAGCAGTGTGCTGTGGGGGCAGATGGAGCAGTGTGTTATGGGGCAGATGGAGCAGTGTGTTATGGGGCAGATGGAGCAGTGTGTTATGGGGGCAGATGGAGCAGTGTGTTATGGGGGCAGATGGAGCAGTGTGTTGTGGGGGCAGATGGAGCAGTGTGTTATGGGGCAGATGGAGCAGTGTGTTGTGGGGGCAGATGGAGCAGTGTGCTGTGGGGGCAGATGGAGCAGTGTGTTGTGGGGGCAGGTGGAGCAGTGTGTTGTGGGGCAGATGGAGCAGTGTGCTGTGGGGGCAGGTGGAGCAGTGTGTTGTGGGGGCAGGTGGAGCAGTGTGTTGTGGGGGCAGGTGGAGCAGTGTGTTATGGGGCAGGTGGAGCAGTGTGCTGTGGGGGCAGATGGAGCAGTGTGTTATGGGGCAGATGGAGCAGTGTGTTGTGGGGGCAGGTGGAGCAGTGTGTTGTGGGGGCAGGTGGAGCAGTGTGTTATGGGGCAGGTGGAGCAGTGTGTTGTGGGGGCAGGTGGAGCAGTGTGTTATGGGGCAGGTGGAGCAGTGTGTTGTGGGGGCAGGTGGAGCAGTGTGTTGTGGGGGCAGGTGGAGCAGTGTGTTATGGGGAAGGTGGAGCAGTGTGTTGTGGGGGCAGGTGGAGCAGTGTGTTATGGGGCAGATGGAGCAGTGTGTTATGGGGCAGGTGGAGCAGTGTGTTGTGGGGGCAGGTGGAGCAGTGTGTTATGGGGCAGGTGGAGCAGTGTGTTGTGGGGGCAGGTGGAGCAGTGTGTTATGGGGCAGGTGGAGCAGTGTGTTATGGGGCAGGTGGAGCAGTGTGTTATGGGGCAGGTGGAGCAGTGGCGTGGCGCCATGGCGACATGACCTCCTGCTCAGGGGCCCACCAATGGGTAGGGCCTACTGGGGGATTCCTATGCTCCCCTGTGGGCCACTCGGAGCTTGATTGCAGCGCAGGCCGAGTGCGTTACACACCACATGTGCTCGGAGGGAGGAGGAGAGCCGCCACTACGGGGGAGCGTGTGGCAGGTCTTTGGTTTTATTTATTTATTTTTTGGATAATTCGTACATCACCACCGAGGACAGACCCTCCCACACCGCCACCACGGAGAAGCCCAGCCCCTCTGACCCCATCGCCAGCAAGGACACCATCTCCCCAGAGGACGCCTCCAGCATCGAGCTCCTCTGATAATGGTCGGTAAAATAACATGTGATACAGCTGGAATTTCTTTCTAGAAAACATCGGTTAATTTGCGCTTTTTTTTTTTTTAATTTGTTATTTAGATCTCTGTGCAGTGTTTTTATTGATTTCTTCCATTCGTTTTTGAATACACTATGCTGAAAGGCAGGCACTTCAACAAGAGCAAGGTAGCAGGCAGGCACTTCAGCAAGAGCAAGGTAGCAGGCAGGCACTTCAACAAGAACAAGGTAGCAGGCAGGCACTTCAGCTCAGCCTTCCAAGAGCAAGAAAAATTAGGTTGAGGACCATCAAGCAAGCCCTGGAAAAATGAGGTTGAAGCCCATCAGATGAGCCCTGGAAAAATTAGATGGGGGGGCCCTTGAGTTGAGCCCCCCAAAACATTGGCCATAGTAGGCCCAAAAGGTTTTTCCTTTTGAAAATCACTTGGAGGGCCTTGAAGCGAGCCCCCGGAAAAATTGGGTCTAGTTGGCCCTACAGGTGCAGTCAGTGGTTAAGGAGGAAGTAGGAGGTTGAGGAGGAGTACTAGGAGGTAATGTGAGAGGGAAGTGCACAAGGCACTTCATTGTTGGCTGCTTTACTGTGGTGGACAAGTTCGGAACTCTGGGTCTATCCAGTCGGTCAGCACTGTCCGTGGACCGAGTTCATCGGTTAGAATTCCCCCGGCTGCGCTGAAGACCCTCTCTGACAGCACACTGGCGGCAGGGCAGGCCAGCACCTTCATAAAGCGTACAGAGACAGCTCCGGCCATGTGTCCAGCTTGTTCACCCAATAGGTGTATGCCACCGAGGGATCGGGAAGGACATGGTCACGGTCTGCCATGTACTCCCTAAACATCCGCCGATACTTGTCCCTCCTGCTGCTAGGAGGCACCTCAGTGGTGGACGTTTTGCGCTGGGGTGCCATTAAATTGTCCCACACTTGCTTGTTGCCCGTGGACCTCGCGGATGTTATTCCAGTTGAACTCTCCTCTCTTCCGCTAGCGATGGTGGGCGGGAAGATCTCCATCATCGTCTGCAGGAGTTCCAGCTTGTATTGGTGTAGCCGCCGGGTCCTCTCCTGTAGGGGAATAAGAGAGTAACCTGGTCTCTATACCGGGGGTCCAGGAATGCAAAGATCCAGTATCCGCTACTGTCCATTATACGGACAACGAGTCGGTCCCTCTCCATGCAGTCCAACATGAACTCTGCCATGTGTGCCAGAGTCTGAACAACCAACGGGCTGTCCCCACCAGACGGATGACTCTCCCATTCCTCCACCACTCCCCATCCCCGCCTAACCGACGGTACACACCCAACGTCAGTGCTACCCTCTAAAGTATGGGCACCCTCCTCTTCCACATCCTCCTCCATCTCGTCGTCGTCCTCTTCTTCCTGCTGGCCTTGCTGCTGAGAAGCTGACAACAGTGTGCTCTCAGTATCACGCTGCAAAACGTCTCCTGACATCCCGGCCTCCTCCCTACACAAGTTGCTCTGCTTTGTGGAGAGCAAGGTTTCTTTGATGACGCACAGGAGAGGGATGGTTAGGCTCACTATAGTGTCATCGCTGCTGACCCTCTTGGTGGAGCCCTCGAATATGCGCTGCCTATCGCCTAAGCCGAGGAGCTTTAGCACGGCCTGCTGCCATATCCCCACGCCAGTGCTGCAGTGCCTCCATCCAGTGGCTGAGGTAGATGGTAAGGTGGAAGAAGAAGAGGAGGAGGTGGTGGGGTTGGCAGAACCTGTGTCGGCAATTACCTTGGGGGGTCGGAGGTAGTGCCTCCCAGTTTGAGACCCGGTCCCAGCTTCCACCACATTGACCCAATGTGCCGTGATTGATATGTATCTTCCCTGACCGCAGGCGCTTGTCCACGAGTGCGTGGTGAGGTGGACCTTGGCGCTCACCGAGTATCTGAGGGCCCGCTTGATGTTACCGGACATGTGCTGGTGCAGGTTGGGGATGGCACGCCGGGAAAAGTAGTGGCGGCTGGGGACTGAATAACGTGGCACGGCAGCTGCCATCAGGTCACAGAAGGACTGGGTCTCTACAAGCCTAAACGACAACATCTCAAGGGTCAGCATTTTTGAGATGTGGCTGTTTAAGGTTTGGGCTTGTGGGTGGCTCGCTGCGTACTTCCGCTTGCGCTCAAATGCCTGCACGATTGACAATTGTTGGCTGGAGGCAAACGAAGGTGCGGGCGAAGTGCCGGACACAGACGAAGGGGAGGCTGGGGTGGAAGGACGATGCTTCAGTGTCCTGCCTGGTCATACGGACTGCAGAGGCAGCACACAAACAAGGGGAAGAGGCAGTAGCGGCGACCCCTGACGCAGCTTGTCCTGCGTTCGCTCTCTCCCACTCTGCTCAGTGCTTACCTTCCAAATGGCGCCGCATACCTGAGGTGGTAAGGTTGCTTTTTTCAGAGACCAGACTTATTTTGGAATGGCACAGTGAGCACACCGCGCTCCGTTTATCATCGGCAGAGACAGTAAAAAATGACCAAAGCAAAGAAACACGGCCCCTCGAGGTGGGAGCTTGGCACGGGTTGCTGATACGGGCCTCCGCTTTGCTGGCTCTCGCCTGCCTTCGCTCTATGTTTCCCCTGCCTCTGGACACCCCTCTTCCTCGGGTTGAGTTTGGGGGCACGGGCCTCCGCAACTCCACAGCTTTCCCCGCTGGATGACTCCCCAGGCCAGGTTGGGTCGGTCACTAAGTCGTCGACCGCCTCCTCCTCCTCAACTACATTACTGCACAACGGACAGACCCATTGCCTCCCCACCTGGTGGGTGCTGTTTCTCACCAACATCACCTGGAGATGGTGATGTTGGTGAGATGGCGGATGCTACAAACTTTGGGCATCAGCACATATAAAATTGCGGGATTCTGGCAGTTCCGATGCCAGAAAAGGACCAGAAAAAAGCTCCGGGGACTGGGCAAAGGTGACCTCAATGTTTTCAGAACATTGGGCAGGTTGGGAGGAAGGAGGGTTACAGCAAGGTTTCTGCAGTCCAGACTCTTGGCTGCTGGCGTGACTGGACTCTGTAGACCTTTGGGTGGAAGCATTATCTGCTATCCATTTGACCACCAGTTCCTGCTGGTCTGGCCTTAACATCGGTGTACTCTGCCCTATGCCTAGCCGGTTCATGAACTGAGGGATCTTGGAAGCACGTAAACCTGCCTGCCCCTCGGCAGCAGCCGTTGATTGTCCAGATGCTTGCACACGACTTGTGCCTGAACCACCTCCATGGCCCCGTCCCTTTGCACTTCCCTTCTTCATTGTAGCCTTTTGCTGGGCAACTGGCACAATAGGTATCACTTGCCTTTTAATGGGCAACTGGCACAATAAGGTATCACTTGCCTTTTACTAGGAAACTGGCACACTAGGTATCATGTGCCTTTAACTGGGCAAGTGGCACTTTTGCTTTTGTGGTGGTTAGTTGTATGTTATGTGGGCTGGCAGGGTAGGTTGTGTGGTCCTTTTTGTGGTGGTTAGTTGTATGTTATGGGCTGGCAGGGTAGGTTGTGTGCGGTCCTTTTTGTGGTTGGATGGTTGGTTGTATGTTATGTGGGCTGGCAGGGTAGGTTGTGTGTGGTCCCTTTTGTGGTTGGATGGTTGGTTGTATGTTATGTGGGCTGGCAGGGTAGGTTGTGTGTGGTCCTTTTTGTAGTTAGTTGTATGTTATCTGGGCTGGCAGGGTAGGTTGTGTGCGGTCCTTTTTGTGGTGGTTAGTTGTATGTTATGGGCTGGCAGGGTAGGTTGTGTGCAATCCTTTTAGTGGTGGTTAGTTGTATGTTATGTAGGCTGGCAGGGTAGGTTGTGTGCGGTCCTTTTTGTGGTGGTTAGTTGTATGTTATGGGCTGGCAGGGTAGGTTGTGTGCGGTCCTTTTTGTGGTGGTTAGTTGTATGTTATGGGCTGGCAGGGTAGGTTGTGTGCAATCCTTTTAGTGGTGGTTAGTTGTATGTTATGTAGGCTGGCAGGGTAGGTTGTGTGCGGTCCTTTTTGTGGTGGTTAGTTGTATGTTATGGGCTGGCAGGGTAGGTTGTGTGCGGTCCTTTTTGTGGTGGTTAGTTGTATGTTATGGGCTGGCAGGGTAGGTTGTGTGCAATCCTTTTAGTGGTGGTTAGTTGTATGTTATGTGGGCTGGCAGGGTAGGTTGTGTGTGGTCCCTTTTGTGGTTAGTTGTATGTTATGGGCTGGCAGGGTAGGCTGTGTGTGGTCCTTTTTGTGGTGGTTAGTTGTATGTTATGGGCTGGCAGGGTAGGTTGTGTGCGGTCCTTTTTGTGGTGGTTAGTTGTATGTTATGGGCTGGCAGGGTAGGTTGTGTGCGGTCCTTTTTGTGGTGGTTAGTTGTATGTTATGTAGGCTGGCAGGGTAGGTTGTGTACAGTCCTTTTTGTGGGGGTTAGTTGTATGTTATGTGGGCTGGCAGGGTAGGTTGTGTGTGATCCTTTTTGTAATTAGTTGTATGTTATCTGGGCTGGCAGGGTAGGTTGTGTGCGGTCCTTTTTGTGGTGGTTAGTTGTATGTTATGGGCTGGCAGGGTAGGTTGTGTGCGGTCCTTTTTGTGGTGGTTAGTTGTATGTTATGGGCTGGCAGGGTAGGTTGTGTACAGTCCTTTTTGTGGGGGTTAGTTGTATGTTATGTGGGCTGGCAGGGTAGGCTGTGTGTGGTCCCTTTTGTGGTTAGTTGTATGTTATGTAGGCTGGCAGGGTAGGTTGTGTACAGTCCTTTTTGTGGTGGTTAGTTGTATGTTATGTGGGCTGGCAGGGTAGGTTGTGTGTGATCCTTTTTGTGGTGGTTAGTTGTATGTTATGGGCTGGCAGGGTAGGTTGTGTGCGGTCCTTTTTGTGGTGGTTAGTTGTATGTTATGTGGGCTGGCAGGGTAGGCTGTGTGTGGTCCCTTTTGTGGTTAGTTGTATGTTATGTGGGCTGGCAGGGTAGGTTGTGTGCAATCCTTTTAGTGGTGGTTAGTTGTATGTTATGTAGGCTGGCAGGGTAGGTTGTGTGCGGTCCTTTTTGTGGGGGTTAGTTGTATGTTATGGGCTGGCAGGGTAGGCTGTGTGTGGTCCCTTTTGTGGTTAGTTGATGTTATGGGCTGGCAGGGTAGGTTGTGTACAGTCCTTTTTGTGGTGGTTAGTTGTATGTTATGTGGGCTGGCAGGGTAGGCTGTGTGTGGTCCCTTTTGTGGTTAGTTGTATGTTATGGGCTGGCAGGGTAGTTTTGTGCCAGGGTTTTAATCCCAGTCTGTCCCTGCTCTCTACTATGGAGATCAGTCTCTTTATTGCTTATTGAGCTGTCACTTACTGGTGACTCTCGGAGATTATAAACCTTCCCTAATCACAAGGATCAAGAGCTCAGGTTCTGGGAAACCGGTCCCGTTACCTCTTTACCAACCAGTTCTGTTGCCGCCGCCCAGATATAATAAGGCTTCATGATGGGCTGAGCCATCTATAAATATTAATGCTTTCATTAGCATACTTCACTACAATTAGACTAATGTTTATTGGTTGTTAATGGTTACGATCCCTGGGCCTGTGGCTGGCCTCAAATATGGGGGTGCAATCAACTTCCAGCCCTGCCCCCATGCCTGTACTGGCGGCTCATTGGGGGTAGGATGAAACACACCAAACTACCAGCCCCGTCCCCACGCCTGTACCTATGGCTTATTGAGGGTAGGATGAAACACGCCAAACTACCAGCCCTGTCCCCATGCCTGTACCGATGGCTCATTGAGGGTAGGATAAAACACGCCAAACTACCAGCCCCGTCCCCATGCCTGTACCGATGGCTCATTGAGGGTAGGATGAAACACACCAAACTACCAGCCCCGTCCCCATGCCTGTACCGGTGGCGCATTGAGGGTAGGATGAAATATGCCAAACTACCAGCCATGTCCCCATGTCTGTACCAATGGCGCATTGAGGGTAGGATGAAACAAGACAAGATACCAACCCCGTCCCCATGCCTGTACTGATGGCTCATTGAGGGTAGGATGGAACATGCCAAACTACCAGCCATGTCCCCATGCCTGTACCGATGGCTCATTGAAGGTAGGATGAAACAATACGAGCTACCAGCCCCGTCCCCATGCCTGTACCGATGGCTCATTGAGGGTAGGATGAAATGCGCCAAACTACCAGCCTTGTCCCCATGGCTGTACGAATGGGTCATTGAGGGTAGGATGAAACACGCCTAACTACCAGCCTCGTCCCCATGACTGTACTGATGGCTCATTGGGGAAGGATGAAAAAACACGAGCTACCAGCCCCGTCCCCATGCCTGTACCAATAACTCATTGGGAGTAGGATGAAACAATAAGGCCGCATTCACGCGTTCCGTGTTCCACAGAGGTGGAATGCCTGTAACAGTCCCCCTACCGAGCAGCATCTGTGATTAGATGCTGGGAGCGGAGGAACTGTATGCATATGAATACAGTCCTGTCCCCATTCCTGTACTGATGGCTCATTGGGGGTAGGATGAAACAACACAGAGCTACCAGCCCCATTCCCATGCCTGTACTGATAGCTCATTAAGGGTAAGATGAAACAATACAAACTACCAGCCCCGTCCCCATGGCTGTACTGATGGATCAATAGGGGAGGATGAAACAAAAACAATGCCAAACTACCAGCCCTGTCCCCATGCCTGTACTGATGGCTCATTTGGGGTAGGATAAAACAACACCAAACTACCAGCCCCGTCCCCATGCCTGTACTGATGACTCATTGGGGGTAGGATGAAACAATACGAGCTACCAGCCCTAGGATAAAATAATAAGAGCTACCAGCCCTAAAGATGGAGGGGTCCTACACCCAAGACATGGAGTCTCAATAAAGATGGGTCAGACATAGGTCAAGAGTAGATTACATGAGGCGATTCTCCCCGTCACTATCTATGAGGCATACAGACGATGACATCAGTTCTCTTCATCATGTGCCAGTTTCTGGTGTGTAAAACCTATGACCGCTCTGTGCCAGAAATCTGCCGTAAATCCTGCCCGAGTCTTTTCTTCTTGTACCCCTCGGCCTGACTGCTCTTTGACTTTATTCTCTGCTTTGTATCTAGTTGAGTAGAGGGCGCGGATGACGCACACGGGATATCCAGGATGGTGACGTTACTCGTAATCTGGAGCGTTATCACCAGCTGCGGGTGTGACCTGATATAACTACTAATGCGAGAGAACCTGCAGTATGGCCTTGTAGCAGTGATGCCTTGTATACAGGGGATATAACCTCCAGGCCTTGTATACAGGGGAGCATTAGCTCCCACCTTCCCCCATACCTGAACATGGAGGCATTGCCTGTGGTCATATCAGTCCTTACAATAGGTGCTCCATGGCTCATATGGTGTACGCCCAGTGTCACCATCATGACTCATCTGATCATATTTAGGTCACATCTGATTTCACCATCTGACATAGTTATAGTAACTCCGCCCTTCTATAACTCCTCCCACCTAAAATACTTACAGGCAGAAGAAACTATTTCGTGGAAACTGAGAATAATCACATGTCCTCATATTACCCAGCTGCGGCCATAGCTTTAATGGAAGGGGGTCTATGTATTGTGGAGTAATGTGAACCCCTCCTTACGAGATGAAAGATGCAATCTGATTGGTTGCTATTGTTCTTGTATCTAAGAAAACAGCGGATCATGGCTGCACTCGCTGAGGTTACTGAGCCGCCATCTGGAAGGTTTAATAAAAGTCCATGGGAGTCCACGTTTGTGAGCATGAGTGTGCAACTGAGCGGATGTCATAATCGGTCTCACACAACAGTCTGTGAAATCTTGGGAATGATTGTATTCCCGCTCATGGTTGTCTGGATCAGTGGACATGGCTGGTCCTGGTTGTCTGGAAGAGTGGACATATACCTGGGTTGTCTGGATCAGTGAACATATAGCAGGTCCTGGTTGTCTGGAGACTGGACATATTCCTGGTCCCCGTTGTTTGGATGAGAGCACATATGGCTGTCACCAGTTGTCTGGATGAGTGGGCATATACCTGGTGCCAGATGTCTGGATGAATGGACATACCTGGTGCCAGCTGTCTGGATGAATGGACATACCTGGTGCCAGTTGTCTAGATGAGTGGACATACCTGGTGCCGTTTGGATGAGTGGACATAACTGGTGCCAGTTGTCTGGATGAATGGACATACCTGGTGCCAGTTGTCTGGATGAGTGGACATACCTGGTGCCAGGTGTCTGGATGAATGGACATACCTGGTGCCGTTTGTCTGGATGAGTGGGCATACCTGGTGCCGTTTGTCTGGATGAGTGGGCATACCTGGTGCCAGTTGTCTGGATGAGTGGACATACCTGGTGCCAGTTGTCTGGATGAGTGGACATACCTGGTGCCAGTTGTCTGGATGAGTGGACATACCTGGTGCCAGTTGTCTGGATGAATGGACATACCTGGTGTCAGTTGTCTGGATGAGTGGACATATACCTGGTGCCAGTTGTCTGGATGACTGGGCATATACCTGGTGCCATTTGTCTGGATGAGTGCACATATACCTGGTGCCAGTTGTCTGGATGACTGGACATACCTGGCGGCGTTTGTCTGAATGAGTGCACATATGGCTGGTCCTCATTGCCTGGATGAGTGGACATATGGCTGGTCTTGGTTGTTTGGATCATATACCTGGTGGCAGTTGTCTGGATGAGTGGACATATACCTGGTGGCAGTTGTCTGGATAAGGGGACATATACCTGGTGGCAGTTGTCTGGATGAGTGCACATACCTGGTGGCAGTTGTCTGGATGAGTGGACATATACCTGGTGGCAGTTGTCTGGATGAGGGGACATACCTGGTGGCAGTTGTCTGGATGAGGGGACATATACCTGGTGGCAGTTGTCTGGATGAGGGGACATATACCTGGTGGCAGTTGTCTGGATGAGGGGACATATACCTGGTGGCAGTTGTCTGGATGAGTGGACATATACCTGGTGGCAGTTGTCTGGATAAGGGAACATATACCTGGTGGCAGTTGTCTGGATAAGGGGACATATACCTGGTGCCAGTTGTCTGGATAAGGGGACATATACCTGGTGCCAGTTGTCTGGATAAGGGGACATATACCTGGTGCCAGTTGTCTGGATAAGGGGACATATACCTGGTGCCAGTTGTCTGGATGAGGGGACATACCTGGTGGCAGTTGTCTGGCTGAGTGGACATACCTGGTGGCAGTTGTCTGGATGAGGGGACATACCTGGTGCGAGTTCTCTGGATGAGTGGACATATACCTGGTGGCAGTTGTCTGGATGAGTGGACATATACCTGGTGCCAGTTGTCTGGATGAATGGACATACCTGGTGCCAGTTGTCTGGATGAGTGGACATACCTGGTGCCAGGTGTCTGGATGAATGGACATACCTGGTGCAGTTTGTCTGGATGAGTGGACATACCTGGTGCCAGTTGTCTGGATGAATGGACATACCTGGTGCCAGTTGTCTGGATGAGTGGACATATGCCTGGTGCCAGTTATCTGGATGAGTGGACATACCTGGTGGCAGTTGTCTGGATGAGGGGACATATACCTGGTGGCAGTTGTCTGGATGAGTGGACATACCTGGTGGCAGTTGTCTGGATGAGGGGACATACCTGGTGCGAGTTCTCTGGATGAGTGGACATATACCTGGTAGCAGTTGTCTGGATGAGTGGACATACCTGGTGCCAGTTGTCTGGATGAGTGGACATATACCTGGTGCCAGTTGTCTGGATGAGTGGAGATATACTTGGTGCCAGTTGTCTGGATGAGTAGACATATGCCTGGTGCCAGTTGTCTGGATGAGTGGACATATGCCTGGTGCCAGTTGTCTGGATGAGTGGACATATGCCTGGTGCCAGTTGTCTGGATGAGTGGACATACCTAGTGCCAGTTGTCTAGATGAGTGGACATATACCTGGTGGGAGTTGTCTGGATGAGTGGAGATATACCTGGTGCCAGTTGTCTGGATGAGTGGACATATGCCTGGTGCCAGTTGTCTGGATGAGTGGACATATGCCTGGTGCCAGTTGTCTGGATGAGTGGACATATGCCTGGTGCCAGTTGTCTGGATGAGTGGACATATGCCTGGTGCCAGTTGTCTAGATAAGTGGACATACCTGGTGTCAGTTGTCTGGATGAGTGGACATATGCCTGGTGCCAGTTGTCTGGATGAGTGGACATATACCTGGTGCCAGTTATCTGGATGAGTGGACATACCTGGTGGCAGTTGTCTGGATGAGGGGACATATACCTGGTGGCAGTTGTCTGGATGAGTGGACATACCTGGTGGCAGTTGTCTGGATGAGGGGACATACCTGGTGCGAGTTCTCTGGATGAGTGGACATATACCTGGTAGCAGTTGTCTGGATGAGTGGACATACCTGGTGCCAGTTGTCTGGATGAGTGGACATATACCTGGTGCCAGTTGTCTGGATGAGTGGAGATATACTTGGTGCCAGTTGTCTGGATGAGTAGACATATGCCTGGTGCCAGTTGTCTGGATGAGTGGACATATGCCTGGTGCCAGTTGTCTGGATGAGTGGACATATGCCTGGTGCCAGTTGTCTGGATGAGTGGACATACCTAGTGCCAGTTGTCTAGATGAGTGGACATATACCTGGTGGGAGTTGTCTGGATGAGTGGAGATATACCTGGTGCCAGTTGTCTGGATGAGTGGACATATGCCTGGTGCCAGTTGTCTGGATGAGTGGACATATGCCTGGTGCCAGTTGTCTGGATGAGTGGACATATGCCTGGTGCCAGTTGTCTGGATGAGTGGACATATGCCTGGTGCCAGTTGTCTAGATAAGTGGACATACCTGGTGTCAGTTGTCTGGATGAGTGGACATATGCCTGGTGCCAGTTGTCTGGATGAGTGGACATATACCTGGTGCCAGTTGTCTGGATGAGTGGACATACCTAGTGCCAGTTGTCTAGATGAATGGACATATACCTGGTGCCAGTTGTCTGGATGAGTGGACATATGCCTGGTGCCAGTTGTCTGGATGAGTGGACATATGCCTGGTGCCAGTTGTCTAGATGAGTGGACATATACCTGGTGCCAGTTGTCTGGATGAGTGGACATATACCTGGTGCCAGTTGTCTGGATGAGTGGACATATGCCTGGTGCCAGTTGTCTGGATGAGTGGACATACCTAGTGCCAGTTGTCTGGATGAGTGGACATATACCTGGTGCCAGTTGTCTGGATGAGTGGACATATGCCTGGTGCCAGTTGTCTGGATGAGTGGACATATACCTGGTGGGAGTTGTCTGGATGAGTGGAGATATACCTGGTGCCAGTTGTCTGGATGAGTGGACATATGCCTGGTGCCAGTTGTCTGGATGAGTGGACATATGCCTGGTGCCAGTTGTCTGGATGAGTGGACATATGCCTGGTGCCAGTTGTCTAGATAAGTGGACATATACCTTTCCAGTTACTATAACATAGCACAGTATGCAGTAAAGTACATGTACAGTAACAGTTTTGCAGAAATGTGTTTCCAGATGCTATAAAACAACTACAACTCTCAGCATGCTCCGGTATATGTTTCATGTATTCGGAGGGCGATACATCTGATTCCATAAGCTTCAGTACGTTACTTTTAGTCATGTGATTCATCCATAACCCAGTAAATCTGTGAGTCTATTATAGTGATGAACAGACTGGATACCATTAAAGAGACTCACAGACGAGGCGTCATCAAATTAAAGCTGATCCATCGTGAAACCAGTCATCTGCAGTAATCCCATCGCCTGCCCGACCGGCCTCTGGAGGACGTGACGAAGCTGCCGGAGGATTAAGGTGGAATCAGCTGATGTTAATATAAGCCGAAGCCGGGGAGAGAAGTAACTCAGTGCGGCACAGGCAGAGGAGCCGATATATAGGGCATCCCCCCCATTGCCCCAATGTCCAGTCTGACAGAAATGTCATGGTATCCTGGATAGGTTAGGATTTATAGGCAGGGATAGTCCTACTAAGTGAGCTGCCAGGTCCCAGTGCTGACACCAGATGCAGTAGTTTGTGCATGTCCTGGCCCCTATGTATCTCTTAGGGAGGTGGGTCTAGCGTGAAGGACCCTACACTGAGGCCATCAAGTGCCCTAAATTCATTCACAGGACTTCATTCTGCAAACACGTCTATGGGTCCAGAAAGTGCAAACATGGGAGCAGGAGACATGGACCCAAATCTAACCATAGCTATAGGGGAGAAAAACTCAGGATCCTCTATGGAAGAAGGAGAGGGATTTGCTCTTATGGAAGTAATACTGGTGGTCTTTGTCTTCCAGGTGGTTTTAGATCTGGTTACAACCTGCAGGTTTGCTATACTGTTTCCCCCTGGGGCTCCCATGACTAGGGTTGAGAAGGAGATGGGAGACTCTACTGACTATGTTGGATGGACTTCTCGAGCGTCCTCCTGGCATGTCCCACCACTGGCTCTTAGTTTGTTTAATGGGAAAACATCTTGCAGATGCCCCAGTATAAAAGAGTCTGATCACCCCAACATTGGCCCTGAATATGACCCTGATGCGACCCTACGTTGCCCCTGGTGATAAAACGAGGGGCATGCTCAGTCAGGCAGGGGACGTCATTCCTCTCATTGACCATTACTCCAGGGCAGATTGGTGTCCTACAGCTGAAGCATAGGAAGAGCTCCAGGTGGTAATGAGATCTGCGGGACAATCACAGGGAGGGGGTGAGGATATTATAATGACAGGCCATAATTATATCGCAAAATTGTAAAGTATGACATTAAAACCTGATCAAAACATCCAGAATGCAGGCGGCAGGTCTGATCAGCATCATTACGGACAATTACGAGAGAAACTTGATGAACAGTTTCAAGAACTGTGACAAGATGGGCGGCCTGGAACCCCACTCCCGGGATCCTCGGCTGATTCAGGGTCATCACTTCCAAGTCTTCAATTAAGGGTCATGTGGTCCTAGACTAGGCTTCCAGGATGATAGGCGAGGGTGAGGGGGTAAGGCCCCAGGTACCCAAAGCAGCTGGACCAACAGAACAGAGGTGGAGATCTTCCAGCTGACAACATCCCACAGTCTGGGTGTGTTTGCTGCAGCAGGTAGGGTGTTCCTAGGTGTCTCATTCTAGGCAGAACCAACGTAATTGATGGTGCTGGACTGACAGGTTTGGGCTGGGACTGCAGCCTCCTTCCTAAAATAACTAGGACATCGCATCCCTATAAATAATGACCAGTAAGGCTTATTCCAGCTCTTCTCTGTGCACCGACAGTGTCTGGCGGAGGTAAGTTCCACAAGGGACCATTATATGGGAACGTTAACAGAAAAAATTATTGACTTGTATACCCCCGGATCTTATTGGGTGGATGTCAGGGGGGGTCAGCGACTATACACAGTGTACTGCCTGGACCGAGGTGCTGTATATCACAGGATGGTATGGGGGGGGGGGGGGGGTCAGGTACTATACACAGTGTACTGCCTGGTCAGGGGTGCTGTATATCACAGGATGGTATGGGGAAGGGGGGGGGGGGTCAGGTACTATACACAGTGTACTGCCTGGTCAGGGGTGCTGTATATCACAGGATGGTATGGGGGGGGGGGGGCAGGTACTATACACAGTGTACTGCCTGGTCAGGGGTGCTGTATATCACAGGATGGTATGGGGAAGGGGGGGGGTCAGGTACTATACACAGTGTACTGCCTGGTCAGGGTGCTGTATATCACAGGATGGTATGGGGGGGGGGGGGAGGTACTATACACAGTGTACTGCCTGGTCAGGGGTGCTGTATATCACAGGATGGTATGGGGAGGGGGGGGGGGGGGAGTCAGGTACTATACACAGTGTACTGCCCGGTCAGGGGTGCTGTATATCACAGGATGGTATGGGGGGGGGGGGGTCAGGTACTATACACAGTGTACTGCCTGGTCAGGGTGCTGTATATCACAGGATGGTATGGGGGGGGAGTGAGGAGTCAGGTACTATACACAGTGTACTGCCTGGTCAGGGGTGCTGTATATCACAGGATGGTATGGGGGGGGGGGGGGGGGTCAGGTACTATACACAGTGTACTGCCTGGTCAGGGGTGCTGTATATCACAGGATGGTATGGGGGGGGGGGGGGGGGGGTCAAGGTACTATACACAGTGTACTGCCTGGTCAGGGGTGCTGTATATCACAGGATGGCTATGGGGGGGGGGGATGGTACTATACACAGTGTACTGCCTGGTCAGGGGTGCTGTATATCACAGGATGGTATGGGGAGGGGGGGGGGGGGGGGGTCAGGTACTATACACAGTGTACTGCCCGGTCAGGGGTGCTGTATATCACAGGATGGTATGGGGGGGGGGAGTCAGGTACTATACACAGTGTACTGCTGGTCAGGGGTGCTGTATATCACAGGATGGTATGGGGGGGGGGGGGGGGTCAGGTAGTATACAGTGTTACTGCCTGGTCAGGGGTGCTGTATATCACAGGATGGTATGGGGGGGGGGGGGGTCAGTTAGTATACAGTGTACTGCCTGGTCAGGGGTGCTGTATATCACAGGATGGTATGGGGGGGGGGGGGGGGTCAGGTTACTATACACAGTGTACTGCCTGGTCAGGGGTGCTGTATATCACAGGATGGTATGGGGGGGGGGGGGGGGTCAGGTAGTATACACAGTGTACTGCCGGTCAGGGGTGCTGTATATCACAGGATGGTATGGGGGGGGGGGGGGGGTCAGGTAGTATACACAGTGTACTGCCTGGTCAGGGGTGCTGTATATCAGAGGATGGTATGGGGGGGGGGGGGGGTCAGGTACTATACACAGTGTACTGCCTGGTCAGGGTGCTGTATATCACAGGATGGTATGGGGGGCGGGGGGGGGTCAGGTACTATGCACAGTGTACTGCCTGGTCAGGGGTGCTGTATATCACAGGATGGTATGGGAGGGGGGAGGGGGGGGGTCAGGTAGTATACACAGTGTACTGCCTGGTCAGGGGTGCTGTATATCACAGGATGGTATGGGGGGGGGGGGGGGGGGGTCAGGTACTATACACAGTGTACTGCCTGGTCAGGGGTGCTGTATATCACAGGATGGTATGGGGGGGGGGGGGGGGGGGTCAGGTAGTATACACAGTGTACTGCCTGGACTGAGGTGCTGTATATCACAGGATGGTATGGGGGGGGGTCAGGTAGTATACACAGTGTACTGCATGGTCAGGGGTGCTGTATATCACAGGATGGTATGGGGGGGGGGGGGTCAGGTACTATACACAGTGTACTGCCTGGTCAGGGGTGCTGTATATCACAGGATGGTATGGGGGGGGGGGGGGGTCAGGTAGTATACACAGTGTACTGCCTGGACCGAGGTGCTGTATATCACAGGATGGCTATGGGGGGGGGGGGGGGGGGGGGGGGTCAGGTACTAATGCACAGTGTTACTGCCCTGGTTCAGGGGTTGCTGTATATCACAGGATGGTATGGGGGGAGGGGCGGGGGTCAGGTAGTATACACAGTGTACTGCCTGGTCAGGGGTGCTGTATATCACAGGATGGTATGGGGGGGGGGGGGTCAGGTACTATACACAGTGTACTGCCTGGTCAGGGGTGCTGTATATCACAGGATGGTATGGGGGGGGGGGGGGGGGTCAGGTAGTATACACAGTGTACTGCCTGGTCAGGGGTGCTGTATATCACAGGATGGTATGGGGGGGGGTCAGGTACTATGCACAGTGTACTGCCTGGTCAGGGGTGCTGTATATCACAGGATGGTATGGGGGGGGGGGGGTCAGGCACTATGCACAGTGTACTGCCTGGATATAGGGTACATATAGGGGTTCTCCTCTGGGTATAGGGTACATATAGGGGTTCTCCCCTGGGTATAGGGTATATATAGGGGTTCTCCCCTGGATATAGGGAACATATAGGGGTTCTCCCCTGGGTATAGGGTACATATAGGGGTTCTCCCCTGGGTATAGGGTACATATAGGGGTTCTCCCCTGGATATAGGGAACATATAGGGGTTCTCCCCTGGGTATAGGGTATATATAGGGGTTCTCCCCTGGGTATAGGGTACATATAGGGGTTCTCCCCTGGGTATAGGGTACATATAGGGGTTCTCCCCTGGGTATAGGGTACATATAGGGGTTCTCCCCTGGTTATAGGGTACATATAGGGGTTCTCCCCTGGGTATAGGGTACATATAGGGGTTCTCCCCTGGGTATAGGGTACATATAGGGGTTCTCCCCTGGGTATAGGGTACATATAGGGGTTCTCCTCTGGTTATAGGGTACATATAGGGGTTCTCCCCTGGTTATAGGGTACATATAGGGGTTCTCCTTTGGTTGTAGGGTACATATAGGGGTTCTCCCCTGGTTATAGGGTACATATAGGGGTTCTCCTCTGGGTATAGGGTACATATAGGGGTTCTCCCCTGGATATAGGGTACATATAGGGGTTCTCCTCTGGGTATAGGGTATATATAGGGGTTCTCCCCTGGATATAGGGTACATATAGGGGTTCTCCTTTGGTTGTAGGGTACATATAGGGGTTCTCCCCTGGTTATAGGGTACATATAGGGGTTCTCCTCTGGGTATAGGGTACATATAGGGGTTCTCCCCTGGATATAGGGTACATATAGGGGTTCTCCTCTGGGTATAGGGTACATATAGGGGTTCTCCCCTGTTTATAGGGTATATATATATATATGGGTTCCACTTGTTATAATGTACATATAGGGGTTGTCCCCTGGTTCTGGGGTACATATAGGGGTTGTCCCCTGGATATAGGGTACATATAGGGATTTTCCCCCCTTGGTTATAGGGTACATATAGGGTTTTTTCCATTTATAGGGTATATATAGGGGTCTCCCCTGGTCCTAGGGTACATATAGGGGTGCCTCCCTGATTCTAAGATACATGTAGAGGTTCTCCCCTGGTTATTGCGTATATATAGGGATTCTCCCCTGGTTATGTGATACAATTTAGGGTGGTCTTCTTGCAATGGTTTCAACTGTATATATATATATATATATATATATATATATATATATATATATATATGTATTGGGAGCGTCTTCCACAGAAACCAAAGAATTTGTGGGCCTTGAGGGAAGGTGTGTGTGTGTGTGTGTGTGTGGGGGGGGGGGGGGGGTCTGTCCTGATGTAATTGTGTGCTTCCCTATAAATGGGTCTAAGATATTTTTATTATATGTGTAACATGGCTCATTCCCTCCTTACAGAACCATCTAACAACTTGTCATCATGACCAAACTCATCTCAGCGATGCAGGACATCATCAGGATCTACCAGAAGTATTCTCAGAAGGATTGTAGCCACAATAAGCTGAACAAGGAGGAACTCAACCTCCTCATCCAGGATGAATTTGCGGATGTCATAAAGGTAGATAAACCTGTATAAGAAAAGTCGCAGGAGGGTGGACCTTAGTGTCATTAGTGTTGGGTGGTTCCCACACTGTGATTTGTTGGGATGAATACTCAGTTGAGTGAAGCATGGATGTGTATGGGGGATCAGGAGAGATAACTATGGAACAAACAAGCATTTGGCTGACGGTTATCTTATGGCCAACCTTATTACATGTGGGGCAATCTTTTTTGTGTGAAATCCTTGAGTAAAATAGAATTTAAAAATGTAACTTAAGTGTGATCAGCCGCCTCCTGACATACAAGAGCACACGACCTACAAACTTTCTGTTACTCTCTTCCAGAACCCTAAAGATCCAAACACAATCTCGAGCCTCCTCCAGATCCTTGATGAGAATAATGATGGTGAGGTAGACTTCAGTGAATTCTGTGACCTGTTGTGTAAGGTGTTGAAGGCCTACTTCAAGGCTGTGTATGAAAAAGAAGATACATGTCAACAACAAGACCAACCCAAGAAGAAGACAGAAACAACCTCTCAGACCACATCACAGACATCCGATGAGCCACCAAAATACTACCAGCAGCCACTGCACCCCCACACCCACAAAACCTACAGTGACCAGAAAGGTGGCAAATGTGAAGATCACAGCACTGGAGCTCCTACAACTCAGGTCTCCACACAAACAGACCTGAGAAGAGCTGAGGACCAAGGTGTGTATAAAGAACCAACTATTAGAACAGACGAATCTTATTCATCCCCAAGTTACCAACAGGGCAAAGACCAAACATCTCAACAAGATACAACCGGGTCACAATCCCAAGATTACATCCAAGGCAAAGGCCAAACATCTCAGCAAGATACAACCAGGTCACAATCCCAAGATTACATCCAAGGCAAAGGCCAAACATCTCAGCAAGATACAACCAGGTCACAATCCCAAGATTACATCCAAGGCAAAGGCCAAACATCTCAGCAAGATACAACCAGGTCACAATCCCAAGATTACATCCAAGGCAAAGGCCAAACATCTCAGCAAGATACAACCAGGTCACAATCCCAAGATTACATCCAAGGCAAAGCCCAAACATCTCAACAAGACACCACCGGATCTCAATCCCAAGATTACATTCAGGGCAAAGGCCAAACATCTCAGCAAGATACAACTGGGTCACAATCCCAAGATTACATCCAAGGGAAAGGCCAAACATCTCAGTTAGACACCACCGGATCTCTGTCCCAAGATTATAACCAGGGCAAAGGCCAAACATCTCAGCTAGACACCACCGTATCCCTGTCCCAAGATTATAACCAGGGCAAAGGCCAAACATCTCAACTAGATACAACTGTGTCACAACCCCATGATAACATCCAAGGCAAAGGCCAAACATCTCAACAAGACACCACTGGATCTCTATCCCAAGATTATATCCAGGGCAAAGGCCAAACATCTCAACAAGATACAACTGTGTCAGAATCCCAAGATTATATCCAGGGCAAAGGTCAAACATCTCAACAAGACACCACAGGATCTCTGTCCCAAAGTTATAGCCAGAGCAAAGACCAAACATGGCAACAAGATAAAACTATATCCCAATCCGAAAGTTACGGACAAGTTAAAGATCAAATATCATCTCAAGTAGACACCACAGTTTCCCAATCCCAAGACTATGAACCAAGTTCAGGTCAAATACAAGGTACCACCAACCTACAATCCATAAGCTATGTGAAGGACAGAGACCAAACATTGCAACAAGACACCAGCAGCTCACAATCCATAAGCTATGAACAAGGTAAAGACCAAACATCTCATCAAGACACCACCAGCACACAATCTCGACGTTATGGTCAATCTCTACAACAAGACACCACCAGCTCACAATCCATAAGCTATGAACAAGGTAAAGACCAAACATCTCATCAAGACACCACCAGCACACAATCTCGACGTTATGGTCAATCTCTACAACCGGACACCACCAGCTCACAATCCATAAGCTATGAACAAGGTAAAGACCAAACATCTCATCAAGACACCACCAGCACACAATCTCGACGTTATGGTCAATCTCTACAACAAGACACCACCAGCTCACAATCCATAAGCTATGAACAAGGTAAAGACCAAACATCAGACACCAGCTCACGTTACGGTCAATCTCTGCAACAAGACACCAGCAGCTCACCATCCCAACGTTATGGTCAATCTCTGCAACAAGACAGCAGCTCACAATCCCACCACTATGGGCAAAGTAGAGATCAGTCTCTGCATCAAGACACCACCAGCTCGCAAACCCGCCATTATGGTCAATCTCTGCATCAAGATACCACTAGCTCACAATCTCAGTACCGTCAAGGAAAGGAACAGATTACACAGCCTGAAAAAACAACCTCTCAGGTCGTAGTAGATCAACCTGGTCAAACTCAAGAACCACAGAAGTTCTACCAACAACCCGTGTACATTCCTCCTACACAAATCCTCAGCCATGCCACATCCCAACCACCTCCATACAGCCAAACCCAACAGGACCCCATCTCGACATCTCAACAAGTCCCACAGGTGCCCCAACAAGTTCAGCAAAACAAGTTCTATCAATATCAGCAGAGCTTTTCCTTGCAGAAGAAGAACCCATGAACAGGAGGCTCCTCTCTGCACCCATATAGAGGTGCATGGAAGGACCTTCCCCGCTACTTACAAACTCTTCCAGGAATCACATATTTTGTGCAACTGAGCTTCCCGCTTTCCTCTGTTTTCTTGTGTAGTTAGTCACTTAACATTACTATGTTCTTCAAAGCAGGAAATGAAAGAGGCGTTCTTCGGAGGCTACAATGTAAAGGTGGACAGGGTAGGATGGGAACGGCTGTCATCAGCCTATAGATATCAGTATTTTATATTCATTATATAGAAGCTGTTTTATCTGTATGATTATTTGGCAAATGAATAAAGTGACAACACTAATATAGTGATTGTGTTTCTATCAAAATACTGTGTGGGGGAAGGGTGATACCTATACTGTATGAACAACAGGTGCTACCTGTACCGTGTAGGGAATGGGTGCTACCTGTACCGTGTAGGGAATGGGTGCTACCTGTACCGTGTAGGGGATGGGTGCTACCTATACTGTGTGAGGGACCGATGCTACCTGTACCGTGCAGGGGATGGGTGCTACCTATACTGTGTGGGAAACAGGTGCTACCTGTACTGTGTGAGGGACCGGTGCTACCTGTACCGTGCAGGGGATGGGTGCTACCTATACTGTGTGGGAAACAGGTGCTACCTGTACTGTGTGGGAAACGGGTGCTACCTGTACTGTGTGAGGAACTGGTGCTACCTGTACTGTGTGAGGAACGGGTGCTACCTGTACTGTGTGAGGAACTGGTGCTACCTGTACTGTGTGGGGAACGGGTGCTACCTGTACTGTGTGAGGGACCGGTGCTACCTGTACCGTGCAGGGGATGGGTGCTACCTATACTGTGTGGGAAACAGGTGCTACCTGTACTGTGTGGAACGGGTGCTACCTGTACTGTGTGGGAAACAGGTGCTACCTGTACTGTGTGGAACGGGTGCTACCTATACTGTGTGGGAAACAGGTGCTACCTGTACTGTGTGGAACGGGTGCTACCTGTACTGTGTGGAACGGGTGCTACCTGTACTGTGTGGAACGGGTGCTACCTGTACTGTGTGAGGAACGGGTGCTACCTGTACTGTGTGAGGAACGGGTGCTACCTGTACTGTGTGGGGAACGGGTGCTACTTGTACTGTGTGGGGAACGGGTGCTACCTGTACTGTGTGGGAAACGGGTGCTACCTGTACTGTGTGTGGAACGAGTGCTACCTGTACCGTATAGGGAATGGGTGCTACCTGTACCGTGTGGGAAACGGGTGCTACCTGTACTCTGTGGGGAACGGGTGTTTGAAGGGGTGCTACCTGTACTGTGTGGAACGGGTGCTACCTGTACTGTGTGGAACGGGTGCTACCTGTACTGTAAGGAACGGGTGCTACCTGTACTGTGTGGAACGGGTGCTACCTGTACTGTGTGGAACGGGTGCTACCTGTACTGTGTGGAACGGGTGCTACCTGTACTGTGTGGAACGGGTGCTACCTGTACTGTGTGGAACGGGTGCTACCTGTACTGTGTGGAACGGGTGCTACCTGTACTGTGTGGAACGGGTGCTACCTGTACTGTGTGGAACGGGTGCTACCTGTACTGTGTGGAACGGGTGCTACCTGTACTGTTCGGGGAACGGGTGCTACCTGTACTGTTCGGGGAACGGGTGCTACCTGTACTGTTCGGGGAACGGGTGCTACCTGTACTGTGCGGGGAACGGGTGCTACCTGTACTGTGCGGGGAACGGGTGCTACCTGTACTGTGTGGGGAACGGGTGCTACCTGTACTGTGCGGGGAACGGGTGCTACCTGTTGGGGGTCACACAATCCTCTTTACTGGTGTCTTTCTGGGCCGTTCTTGGTGTATTCTGTTACAGCCTGATCAGATAGCGACAAATCACCATAACCACCATCCGGCTTCTCTCAGTCCACCGCTGTGCCCCCTTCTGGGGGCAATTTCTTTCTGGTGCAGTAAATTGTCAGTGAGTGTACATACAGGGGCACAGTTCTTGCTGCTAACCTGTAGAGGCACTATAAGATTGGAGGTTGCATTAGCCTATATACAGGGGCACAGTTCTTGCTGCTAACCTGTAGAGGCACTATAAGATTGGAGGTTGCATTAACCTATATACAGGGGCACAGTTCTTGCTGCTAACCTGTAGAGGCACTATAAGATTGGAGGTTGCATTAACCTATATACAGGGGCACAGTTCTTGCTGCTTACCGGTAGAGGCACTATAAGATTGGAGGTTGCATTAATCTAGGCGCACAGTTTTTAGCACGTTCCGTAGAGGCCCTTGGGTAAATAGGTGGAAGAAGAAATAATATTTGGGCACATGTGCACCCTAGTGGACAACTGAGGTACTTGTACTAATCACATTAATAAGCTGCACTTCAAAGATAGGTCCCCCACCCCCACACTAGGAGGAACTCCACCAGGTTGAGCGGCACCGTACGTCTGTACCGTTATCTAGCAGCTGTAGTCCATTCTATACGAGGAGGATGCCGGGTACATTGTACAGAGAACGCTCACAGGGGATACACTCCCCCAAACGTCCAAAGCTGCCACTTTCCTGCGGACGTTTCAGAGGACTGACTCCGGAGGGCAGAGGGATGGAGCCCAGTATATGTGTAGGTGACCATGCACTCATTACCACATAGTAACAATCCTATCTTGATTCACTTATAAATATACAAATGCATAATAACATATCACATGCATGATCCAGATAGGAGGAGAACCATACCTGCCAACATCTGCTGGGAGGACGGAGGGACAATCACGGCAATGTGCCACGCCCCTATAGCCATGCCGCCTATTACCATTATATAAGAAACAAATATCACCCTCACATAGTGACTTATACCCCCCCATACCATTACTACACCATATTCACTATATATACCAACATCTCCCTATATACTGGTACTCAGGCTATACACATAATTCAGTGATTACAGTGCAGTTACATCCAGTGACTCACAGGGGGCTTCTCCTCTGATCAGATTGCCTTACTTTTTCTTTTCTTCTCCTCCTGCCCGACCATCATGAAGACTTCTCCTGGTGACACCTCATCTCTGCAGAATCTGACAGAAAAACATTTTGAGCTTTTTGCTTTTGCACCATCCTCCCCATCTATACAACATCCCCATCTGTATTGCTGCATACTGTATCAGTGCTCACTCTGTGCCCCCATACAGTGTTTAAGCCCAATGTGGACCCTCAAATATTACTTAGGTTTCTCTATGCTCTCATATAAACCACCTCTGTGCCTCCATATAGTAGTAAGACCCCTCTGTCTTCCCCATATAGTAGTAAGACCCCTCTGTCTTCCCCATATAGTAGTAGTAAGACCCCTCTGTCTTCCCCATATAGTAGTAAGACCCCTCTGTCTTCCCCATATAGTAGTAAGACCCCTCTGTCTTCCCCATATAGTAGTAAGACGCCTCTGTCTTTCCCATATAGTAGTAAGACCCCTCTGTCTTCCCCATATAGTAGTAAGACGCCTCTGTCTTTCCCATATAGTAGTAAGACCCCTCTGTCTTCCCCATATAGTAGTAAGACCCCTCTGTCTTCCCTATATAGTAGTAAGATCCCTCTGTCTTCCCCATATAGTAGTAAGACCCCTCTGTCTTCCCCATATAGTAGTAGTAAGACCCCTCTGTCTTCCCCATATAGTAGTAAGACCTCTGTCTTCCCCATATAGTAGTAAGACGCCTCTGTCTTTCCCATATAGTAGTAAGACCCCTCTGTCTTCCCCATATAGTTGTAAGACCCCTCTGTCTTCCCCATATAGTAGTAAGACGCCTCTGTCTTTCCCATATAGTAGTAAGACCCCTCTGTCTTCCCCATAGTAGTAAGACCCCTCTGTCTTCCCTATATAGTAGTAAGATCCCTCTGTCTTCCCCATATAGTAGTAAGACCCCTCTGCCTTCCCCATATAGTAGTAAGACCCCTCTGCCTTCCCCATATAGTAGTAAGACCCCTCTGTCTTCCCCATATAGTAGTAAGACCCCTCTGTCTTCCCCATAAAGTAGTTAAGCCCCTCTCCCCCCACATATAGGCATTGTCTCCGGAGAGTAAGCCCCCCATGTAGTCATTGTCTACTGGTAGTAAGCCCATCATGTAGCCATTGCCCCCTTGTAAGAGGCCCCCCCCCATGTAGCCCTCGTCCCCTAGTAGTAATCCTCGCCCCAAATCTAGCAATTGTCGCCTTGTAGGAAGCACCCCCCCCCCCTCCTACCCAGACATTGTCCCCTTGTAGGAAGCCCCCCTATGTAGCCAGTGTCTGTTATAAAGCCCTCCCACCTCCCACGTAACCATAGCTCCCTGTTAGAATGCCCCCCCATGTAGTAATAGCCTCCTGGTAGTAAGGCCCCTTCCCACCCAAGTAGCCATTGTCTCCTGGTAGTAAGCCCCCCATGCAGACTTTGTCTCTAGGTAGTAAGCTCGCCCCCCTCCCATGCAGACACTGTCCCCTTGTGGCTCAGCTCTTCTGTCCTCCAGCGTCTCATGTCCCTGCCAGAGCTATGGGGGAAGGAGCGCCCTCTTGTGGCCGGAGACATAATGATGCCTTTGGTTCCAAGCATATTGACAGTGTCACTGTGAGCGCTGATAGTGCAGCAAGGTGGGGAGGAGGCGACTGATTTACCATAATTTACGCCTGTACACAGACACACACAATTAGCAATTGGGGGTGGGGCCTAATTCACAAACACGACCAGAGGTTCGCAAGGTTCATACCATGGTATGTATAACATTTCTGATACGGAACAGCCCCTTGCTGGTAGGAGGAGGGGAGCCCTGCGCTCCATGTCCTACCACTAGGCGCTTCCTCCTGGATGCTGCATTACATGGCAACCAGACCTGACCAACCGAGGTAAGAGCACAGGAGCACAGGGGGAGCAAGGAGAGGTGGTCAGTCCCAGCAGGACAGAGCAATACATATTGTGCTCCTCATTCTGTGGTACAGTACATGAGAGGACAGTGGTACAGTACATTAGTGGGGGGGGTCGGTGGTACAGTACATTAGAGAGGACAGTGGTACAGTACATTAGAGGACAGTGGTACAGTACATTAGAGAGGACAGTGGTACAGTACATTAGAGGACAGTGGTACAGTACATTAGAGGGGACAGTGGTACAGTACATTAGAGGGGACAGTGGTACAGTACATTAGAGGACAGTGGTACAGTACATTAGAGGACAGTGGTACAGTACTTTAGAGAGGACAGTGGTACAGTACATTAGAGGGGACAGTGGTACAGTACTTTAGAGGACAGTGGTACAGTATATTAGAGGACAGTGGTCCAGTACATTAGAGAGGACAGTGGTACAGTACATTAGAGGACAGTGATACAGTACATTAGAGGACAGTGGCACAATACATTAGAGGACAGTGGTACAGTACATTAGAGAGAACAGTGGTACTGTACATTAGAGGACAGTGGTACAGCACATTAGAGAGGACAGTGGTACAGTACATTAGAGGACAGTGATACAGTACATTAGAGAGGACAATGGTACAGTACATTAGAGGACAGTGGTACAGTACATTACAGAGGACAGTGGTACAGTACATTAGAGGGGACAGTGGTACAGTACATTAGAGGGGACAGTGGTACAGTACATTAGAGGGGACAGTGGTACAGTACATTAGAGGACAGTGGTGCAGTACATTAGAGGGGACAGTGGTACAGTACAATAGAGGACAGTGGTGCAGTACGTTAGAGAGGACGGTGGTACAGTACATTAGAGAGGACAGTGGTACAGTACATTAGAGAGGACAGTGGTACAGTACATTAGAGGGGACAGTGGTACAGTACATTAGAGGACAGTGGTGCAGTACATTAGAGAGGACAGTGGTACAGTACAATAGAGGACAGTGGTACAGTACATTAGAGGACAGTGGTACAATACATTAGAGAACAGTCGTACAGTACTTTAGAGGGGACAGTGGTACTGTACATTAGAGGACAGTGGTGCAGTACATTAGAGGGGACAGTGGTACAGTACAATCAGTGTCGGACTGGAGTCCTTGGGCCCACCAGGGGAAATCATTCTTGGGGCCCACCCTTCTGCCACCGCACTTATCTATGGTAACATTAATAAGGGTCCAGTTACACGGCGTGATTTGGGGCAGCATAGGGCTGCAAATGATTGCTAATCAGCAGGGCAGGAATATATAGAGATGTGCGGCCGACAGCAATGATTATTACACCCGCACAAAAGATCAAATCAGCCGACTATGGGGCATTTGTCAGCTGATCTCTGGCACTTTTACATGGGGCTTCCTAGGAGCGCTTGTTACCGATAATTGGCCGATGTAATTGGGCTATAAGACAATTTTCTTTGCATGATAACACTGTATACTACCAATAACACCAGTATATAAAGAGCAAACATCCCCACACATATTACTGCCATACTATTACTGACCAGATCCTGTATACCAATATTACCAATAATACCAGTATATAGGAGGGAAATATTATCACCATACATATTACTGCCATACTGTTACTGACCAAATCCTGTATATTGAGACCAATATTACCAATAATAACAGTATACAAGGGGGAAATATTACTGTCACACCACAACCAATAACATCTCCACCATATTGTTACTGACCAGAACCAGTATACTGAGACCAATGAACACTGCACCAGATTACAAGTTACAAATACCACCACATACTGACTAATACCATCACATACTGACTAACACCACCACATACTGACTAACCCCACCGCTGCTACTAACACCACCACATACTGACTCACATCACCACTGCTACTGACTAACACCACCACATACTGACTAACACCACTGCTGCTACTGAATAATCCTCTGTACACAGATCACCATCACCTCATCCAGTCATATAGAGGTAGGCACAGCTCTACACAGGTTCTGTACACCATATACATTACAGTGCAGTTATATCAGGTGACTCACAGGGGACGTCTTCTCTAATCAGAGTTCTTCCCTCTTCTTCTTCTTCTCCATCTGCCTTGGGCCGTTATGAGAACTTCTATGAGCCACGAATCCACAGAGTCTGCCAGAGAAATATATTAGGTTCCTCACTCTGTCACCATCCTCATCTCTATACACACTGCACATCTGTATTGGCCCCTTTATGCCCTCATTTAGTGGGTAGGCTGAATCTATGTATATATATCTCCCTTATAGTATATGGTCCCTTCTGTGTAGGCACCTTATAGATGGTCCTTTGTTCAGTCCCCCATATAGACAACTTACAGTGTTGTCCATGCCCCATATAGGTAGACCCCTTATGTTGTCCATCCCCATATATATAGCCCCCTCATGTTGTCCTTCTTCAATATAGATACCCCCCTTATGTAGTCCATTCCCCCATATAGCCCCCTCATGTTGTCCATTCCCCCATATAGCCCCCCTCATGTTGTCCATCCCCCCTAAAGCCCCCCTTATGTCGTCTATCCCCCCCATAGCCCCCTTATGTTGTCCATCCCCCCATAGCCCCCTTATGTTGTCCATCCCCCCATAGCCCCCTTATGTTGTCTATCCCCCCCATAGCCCCCTTATGTTGCCCATCCCCCCATAGCCCCCTTTATGTTGTCCATCCCCCCTATAGCCCCCCTTATGTTGTCCATCCCCCCTATAGCCCCCAGTGCTGGCCACCCCCCCTATAGCCCCCAGTGCTGGCCATCCCCCCCCTCCCTCCCCTATAGCCCCCAGTGCTGGCCCTCCCCCCTCTCCCTCCCCTATAGCCCCCAGTGCTGGCCACCCCCCCCTATAGCCCCCAGTGCTGGCCATCCCCCCCTCCCTCCCCTATAGCCCCCAGTGCTGGCCCTCCCCCCTCTCCCTCCCCTATAGCCCCCAGTGATGGCCATCCCCCCCCCCTCCCTCCCTTATAGCCCCCAGTGCTCGCCCTCCCCCCCTCTCCCTCCCCTATAGCCCCCAGTGCAGGCCATTCACCCCTCTCCCTCCCCTATAGCCCCCAGTGCAGGCCATCCACCCCTCTCCCTCCCCTATAGCCCCCAGTGCTGGCCATCCACCCCCCTCCCTCCCCTATAGCCCCCAGTGCTGGACATCCACCCCTCTCCATCCCCTATAGCCCCCAGTGCTGGCCATCCCCCTCCCCCCCTATAGCCCCCAGTGCTGGCCATAAACCCCCCCTCCCTCCCCTATAGCCCCCAGTGCTGTCCCCCCCTCCCCTATAGCCCCCAGTGCTGGCCCTCCCCCCCTCCCCTATAGCCCCCAGTGCTGGTCATCCACCCCTCTCCCTCCCCTATAGCCCCCAGTGCTGGCCATCCACCCCCCTCCCCTATAGCCCCCAGTGCTGGCCCTCCCCCCCTCCCCTATAGCCCCCAGTGCTGGACATCCACCCCTCTCCCTCCCCTATAGCCCCCAGTGCTGGCCATCCACCCCCCCTCCCCTATAGCCCCCAGTGCTGGCCCTCCCCCCCCTCTCCCTCCCCTATAGCCCCCAGTGCTGGCCCTCCCCCCCTCTCCCTCCCCCATAGCCCCCAGTGCTGGCCCTCCCCCCCTCTCCCTCCCCCTCCCTCCCCTATAGCCCCCAGTGCTGGCCATCCACCCCTCTCCCTCCCCTATAGCCCCCAGTGCTGGCCATCCACTTCTCTCCCTCCCCTATAGCCCCCAGTGCTGGCCAAGCTGCTTGCGGTCACAACAGTGATTGACAGGGCGGGAAGCCGATGGCTTCTCGCCCTGTGAATCGGAACACTGCTGCATTTAACTGGAAGCCATCGTTTCGATCGCTTCCAGTTAAAAGGGAAGGTGCGGCAATCGGCGGCTGAGTGGGCCCCCTAGGAGCACGGGGGCCCCCGCTGGGCTTACTGGGTGGAGACCACATTCTTGTGGTCTCCAGCCCTGTGTCCCCTGACTGGGGGGCGGGGCCTACTCCTGCTCGGGGCCCACCGGGGAAATCCCCGGTCCCCCGGTGGCCCAGTCCGACACTGAGTACAATAGAGGACAGTGGTGCAGTACGTTAGAGAGGACG
Source organism: Dendropsophus ebraccatus (assembly GCF_027789765.1). NCBI lineage: Eukaryota > Metazoa > Chordata > Amphibia > Anura > Hylidae > Dendropsophus > Dendropsophus ebraccatus. Next base: position 4,985,861 of record NC_091466.1, on the reverse strand, counting down.
GTGGTACAATACATTAGAGAACAGTCGTACAGTACTTTAGAGGGGACAGTGGTACAATACATTAGAGGGGACAGTGGTACTGTACATTAGAAAGGACAGTGGTACAGTGCATTAGAGAGGACCGTGGTACAGTACATTAGAAAGGACAGTGGTACAGTACATTAGAGGACAGTGGTACAGTACATTAGATGGGACAGCGTTACAGTACATTAGAGCATAGTGGTAGAGTACATTAGAGGACAGTGGTACAGTACATTAGAGGACAGTGGTACTGTACATTAGAGAGGACAGTGGTAGAGTACATTAGGGGGACAGTGGTACAGTACATTAGAGGGGACAGTGGTACAGTACATTAGAGGACAATGGTACAGTACATTAGAGGACAGTGGTACAGTACATTAGAGGACAGTGGTACAGTACATTAGAGGACAGTGGTACAGTACATTAGAGAGGAAAGTGGAACAGTACATCAGAGGACAGTGGTACAGTACATTAGAGGACAGTGGTGCAGTACATTAGAGGACAGTGATACAGTACATTAGAGAGGACAGTGGTGCAGTACATTGGGGGGCAGTGGTAAAATACATTAGAGGGGACAGTGGTACAGTACATTAGAGGACAGTGGTGCAGTACATTGGGGGGGCAGTGGTACAGTATATTAGAGAGGACAGTGGTACAGTACATTAGAGGGGACAGTGGTACAGTACATTAGATGGGAGAGTGGTACAGTACATTAGATGGGAGAGTGGTACAGTACATTAGAAGTCAGTGGTACAGTACATTAGAGGGGACAGTGGTACAGTCAGTGTCGGACTGGGGTACCTTGGGCCCACCAGGGAAATTGATTCTTGGGGCCCACCCAACATATAAAGACATAATCAGCGCCAAACCTTTCACGTTAGTACAGCGACTTTGCATAGAGCTGTGTATGTGAGCAGCAATGCTAGTGCAGTACCAGTCACTTATACAGTTGTTACTGATTTATGCAGTTGTGGTAAAACTGCACCACTTATGTAGAAACTTTAATGAAATTCCAACAATATTGCTGTAAAAACACATAAAAAATGTCATGTGTGAACACAGCCTCAGAAGATGAAGGAAAAAAAGACCATCTAGTCTGCTCCTTTATTACAATCTCCAGCAGAGGAGACCCATGACGGTTTTGCCTCACCACAAGGTGTTGGGCTGGAATAAGACTTTAAAGGACCATCATGAAAGGCACATCAGTGGTCATTAAAGCGTTAAAGAGGTACTCTGGTAAAAAAAAAATCTTTTTAAAATCTGATGTCAGAAGTTACAGATTAGTAAATTACCTCTAATTGAAAATCTGAAAATCTTCAGTCTTCCAGTACTTATCAGCTGCTGTATGTCCTGCAGGAAGTGGTGTATTCTCTCCAGTCTGACACAGTGCTCTCTGCTGCCACCTCTGTCCATGTCAGGAACTGTCCAGAACAGCAGCAAATCCCCATAGAAAACCTCTCCTGCTTTGGACAATTCCTGACATGGAGAGAGGTGGCAGCAGAGAGTACTGTGTCAGACTCAAAAGAATACACCACTTCCTGCAGGACATACAGCAGTTGAAAAGTACTGGAAGACTGGAGATTTTTTAATTAGAAGTAATAAACAAATTTGTATAACTTCCTCACACCAGTTAGTTTGAAAAAATATTTTTCACTGGAGTACCCCTTTAAGGTCAATACAAAATGTCAGACAGATGTGATTAAAAGTTTAATCGGTCTCAGGGTTGAGACACCCAACAATGGCCAGAATGTCACTCAGTCCATCATAATGCAAGTGAGGGGCTGAGCACTCATTAAAGGAGATGGGTTCCATTATAGTCTATGGGCCTGTCATGTGTAACATGACTGATGGAGTGATGATCTAGCTACCACAGGAGGTCTCAGCACTGACACCCCGACTGATCAAAACATTTCACACATCTGCATGATGTCAAAAGTTTTTATAATTGCAGTGGAAAGAAAGCGGTAAGCATGGTGTCACACAGCTAGGTTCACACAGTAGTTTGGTCATTTTTTTGTAACCAAAACCAGGAGTGGATTTGAAGCACAGAAAGGCTCTGTTCACACACTGTTAAAATTTAAAATAACGCCAATTATTTGCCATTAAATGGCGGTTGTGCAGGAGATCCGTGAGGCTTGGGCGCTGATCAGCTGATTCAGGATTCTCACATCAAAGATGATAGGTGTTGTAGTAGACGTAGGAGTAAGATTTAAATCAATGGATAATGTGTTTCTAAGGGAATCCTCAACAGATCTGATGATCTCATCTGATGAAACCCGTCATCCATTGATTAAAGTCTTACTGTTATATCAACTACAACACCTATCATCTTCGATGTGAGAATCCTCAGCTGATCAGAGCCCAAGCCTCACGGATCTCCTGCACAACTGCACCTCCAAAGTGTGAACTTCTCATCACATACATACAGTATACATATATACACAAATAGACATACTGCAGACATACATACAGTATACATATATACACAAATAGACATACTGCAGACATACACACTGTATACATATATACACAAATAGACATACTGCAGCCATACACACTGTATACATATATACACAAATAGACATACTGCAGACATACATACTCTATACATATATACACAAATAGACATACTGCAGCCATACACACTGTATACATATATACACAAATAGACATACTGCAGACATACACACTGTATACATATATACACAAATAGACATACTGCAGACATACATACAGTATACATATATACACAAATAGACATACTGCAGCCATACACACTGTATACATATATACACAAATAGACATACTGCAGACATACACACTGTATACATATATACACAAATAGACATACTGCAGACATACATACTGTATACATATATACACAAATAGACATACTGGAGACATACACACTGTATAGATATATACACAAATAGACATACTGCAGACATACACACTGTATACATATATACACAAATAGACATACTGCAGACATACATACTGTATACATATATACACAAATAGACATACTGCAGACAGACATACATACAGTATACATATATACACAAATAGACATACTGCAGACATACATACTGTATACATATATACACAAATAGACATACTGCAGACATACACACTGTATACATATATACACAAATAGACATACTGCAGACATACACACTGTATACATATATACACAAATAGACATACTGCAGACATACACACTGAATACATATATACACAAATAGACATACTGCAGACATACACACTGTATACATATATACGCAAATAGACATACTGCAGACATACACACTGTATACATATATACACAAATAGACATACTGCAGACATACATACAGTATACATATATACTCAAATAGTCATACTGCAGACATAAACACTGTATACATATAAACGCAAATAGACATACTGCAGACAAACACACGGTATACATATATACACAAATAGACATACTGCAGACATACACACTGTATACATATATACTCAAATAGACATACTGCAGACATAAACACTGCATACATATATACTCAAATAGACATACTGCAGACATACACTGTATACATATATACACAAATAGACATACTGCAGACATACACACTGCATACATATATACTCAAATAGACATACTGCAGACATACACACTGCATACATATATACTCAAATAGACATACTGCAGACATACATACTGTATACATATATACACAAATAGACATACTGCAGACATACATACTGTATACATATATACACAAATAGACATACTGCAGACATACATACAGTATACATATATACACAAATAGACATACTGCAGACATACATACTGTATACATATATACACAAATAGACATACTGCAGACATACATACAGTATACATATATACACAAATAGACATACTGCAGACATACATACTGTATACATATATACACAAATAGACATACTGCAGACATACACACTGTATACATATATACACAAATAGACATACTGCAGACATACACACTGTATACATATATACACAAATAGACATACTGCAGACATACACACTGTATACATATATACACAAATAGACATACTGCAGACATACACACTGTATACATATATACACAAATAGACATACTGCAGACATACACACTGTATACATATATACACAAATAGACATACTGCAGACATACACACTGTATACATATATACACAAATAGACATACTGCAGACATACACACTGAATACATATATACACAAATAGACATACTGCAGACATACACACTGTATACATATATACACAAATAGACATACTGCAGACATACACACTGTATACATATATACACAAATAGACATACTGCAGACATACATACAGTATACATATATACACAAATAGACATACTGCAGACATACACACTGTATACATATAAACGCAAATAGTCATACTGCAGACAAACACACGGTATACATATATACACAAATAGACATACTGCAGACATACACACTGTATACATATATACTCAAATAGTCATACTGCAGACATAAACACTGCATACATATATACACAAATAGACATACTGCAGACATACACTGTATACATATATACACAAATAGACATACTGCAGCCATACACACTGTATACATATATACACAAATAGACATACTGCAGACATACACACTGCATACATATATACTCAAATAGACATACTGCAGACATACACACTGTATACATATATACACAAATAGACATACTGCAGACATACATACTGTATACATATATACACAAATAGACATACTGCAGACATACACACTGTATACATATATACACAAATAGACATACTGCAGACATACACACTGTATACATATATACACAAACAGACATACTGCAGACATACACACTGTATACATATATACACAGACATACTGCAGACATACACACTGTATACATATATACACAAATAGACATACTACAGACATACACAAACATGCAGACACAACACACCTTACATATATACATCTAATCATACTAACACACACAGACTCACCAACATGGATACACAGATACAAAAGCATGCAGATTACACATATAAACCGTCTATAGAACTACATTACATAATATATACACTATATACATGATAGAAAACACACATATATATCACTCACATGCATAAACACATGACACATGTACAGACACACACGGATGACAGATAGACAAGTATATACACACACACTCACATGTTCAGCAGGGCAGGAAGCTTCAGTCTTCTTGTCTCCATCTTCTCTTCTCCCAGCCAGGCCGGGCAGACTGCAGCCTCTCCCCATCTCCTGTGCACCGACTGCACACATAGCAACAGGAGAGTCACGTGATTGCAGAGGGGAGGGGGGACAGAGGGGCCTGCTGCTGCTGCCGCTCTCCTGACAGGCAGGAAGAGGGCAGCGCTGAGGCTCAGAGCTGATGTAAGGGAGTCAGGTGAGCAGGGGGAGGGGAGGGCCCATGATTACAGAGAGAACGGCCCTGATGCCGTGCTGAACTCACCCCAGCAGTGTGGGAGCTCCCGATACTAGGCAGCTTCCAAACGGGAGGCCCCTCTCTGGCTTAGGGGAAGGGCCCTGCAAGAGGGAGGAGGGGGTGGGGCCCACCGGGGGATTCCCTGGCTCCCCGGTGGCCCAGTCCGACCCTGGGTACAGTACATTAGATGGGACAGTGGTACAGTACATTAGAGAGGACAGTGGTACAGTACATTAGAGGGGACAGTGGTACAGTACATTAGAGAGGACAGTGGTACAGTACATTAGTGGGGGCAGTGGTACAGTACATTAGAGAGGACAGTGGTGCAGTACATTAGAGAGGACAGTGGTACAGTACATTAGAGAGGACAGTGGTACAGTACATTAGAGGACAGTGGCACAATACATTAGAGAGGACAGTGGTGCAGTACATTAGAGAGGACAGTGGTACAGTACATTAGAGAGGACAGTGGTACAGTACATTAGAGGGGACAGTGGTACAGTACATTAGTGGGGGCAGTGGTACAGTACATTAGAGGACAGTGGTACAGTACATTAGAGGGGACAGTGGTACAGTACATTAGAGGACAGTGGTACAGTACATTAGTGGGGGCAGTGGTACAGTACATTAGAGAGGACAGTGGTACAGTACATTAGAGAGGACAGTGGTACAGTACATTAGAGAGGACAGTGGTGCAGTACATTAGAGAGGACAGTGGTACAGTACATTAGAGGGGACAGTGGTGCAGTACATTAGAGAGGACAGTGGTACAGTACATTAGTGGGGGCAGTGGTACAGTACATTAGAGAGGACAGTGGTACAGTACATTAGAGAGGACAGTGGTACAGTACATTAGAGAGGACAGTGGTACAGTACATTAGAGGACAGTGGTACAGTACATTAGAGAGGACAGTGGTACAGTACATTAGAGGACAGTGGTACAGTACGTTAGAGAGGACAGTGGTACAGTACATTAGAGGACAGTGGTACAATACATTAGAGGGGACAGTGGTACAGTACATTAGAGAGTACAGTGGTACAGTACATTAAAGAGGACAGTGGTACAGTACATTAGAGAGGACAGTGGTACAGTACATTAGATGGGACAGTGGTACAGTACATTAGAGAGGACAGTGGTGCAGTACATTAGAGAGGACAGTGGTACAGTACATTAGAGAGGACAGTGGTACAGTACATTAGAGGACAGTGGCACAATACATTAGAGAGGACAGTGGTGCAGTACATTAGAGAGGACAGTGGTACAGTACATTAGAGGGGACAGTGGTCCAGTACATTAGAGAGGACAGTGGTACAGTACATTAGAGGGGACAGTGGTACAGTACATTAGTGGGGGCAGTGGTACAGTACATTAGAGGACAGTGATACAGTACATTAGAGGGGACAGTGGTACAGTACATTAGAGGACAGTGGTACAGTACATTAGTGGGGGCAGTGGTACAGTACATTAGAGAGGACAGTGGTACAGTACATTAGAGAGGACAGTGGTACAGTACATTAGAGAGGACAGTGGTGCAGTACATTAGAGAGGACAGTGGTACAGTACATTAGAGGGGACAGTGGTGCAGTACATTAGAGAGGACAGTGGTACAGTACATTAGTGGGGGCAGTGGTACAGTACATTAGAGAGGACAGTGGTACAGTACATTAGAGAGGACAGTGGTACAGTACATTAGAGAGGACAGTGGTACAGTACATTAGAGGACAGTGGTACAGTACATTAGAGAGGACAGTGGTACAGTACATTAGAGGACAGTGGTACAGTACGTTAGAGAGGACAGTGGTACAGTACATTAGAGGACAGTGGTACAATACATTAGAGGGGACAGTGGTACAGTACATTAGAGAGTACAGTGGTACAGTACATTAAAGAGGACAGTGGTACAGTACATTAGAGAGGACAGTGGTACAGTACATTAGAGGGGAACAGTGGTACAGTACATTAGAGGGGGACAGTGGTACAGTACATTAGAGGGGGACAGTGGTACAGTACATTAGAGAGGACAGTGGTACAGTACATTAGAGAGTTGTTCTGACAATCCCTAAGGGGTCATGGGGGCAGAATTATTCAGATCAGGGATCATATGTGCGGCATTGTGTGATAATAGTAACAGATAGTATATAGAGTAAGGATCCAAAGATAACTGGGCAGCAAAGTCTGAAGAGATGAGATGTGATTGGAAGAAGTCTTCACGGTATCAGGGGACGGATGGAGAAGAAAGTGAAAATAAACTACTCCGATTAGAGAAGGTGCACCCTGTGAGCGGGGATGTGTTATACCCTGGTTTCACCAGCAGATGGTACTGCAGAGCTGAGGCTCAGGCTGGTTACTATACTGTATCTTCATACACAGAGGATAGGTTGGGCATCTCTGGTGGCCAATGACCACTCACTCCATATTACAGGCAGCCACGTGCGGGGGTGATTCTGTCCTCATCAAGCGGCTGCAGCGCAAGAATCAGGCCAAATAGTAGTAGGATAGTGACACTTGGGGTGCAGGAGAGAGACACTTGGGGTGCAGGAGAGAGACACTTGGGGTGCAGGAGAGAGACACTTGGGGTGCAGGAGAGAGACACTTGGGGTGCAGGAGAGAGACACTTGGGGGGTGCAGGATAGTGACACTTGGGGGGTGCAGGATAGTGACACTTGGGGGGTGCAGGATAGTGACACTTGGGGGGTGCAGGATAGTGACACTTGGGGGGTGCAGGATAGTGACACTTGGGGGGTGCAGGATAGTGACACTTGGGGGGTGCAGGATAGTGACACTTGGGGGGTGCAGGATAGTGACACTTGGGGGGTGCAGGATAGTGACACTTGGGGGGTGCAGGATAGTGACACTTGGGGGGTGCAGGATAGTGACACTTGGGGGGTGCAGGATAGTGACACTTGGGGGGTGCAGGATAGTGACACTTGGGGGTGCAGGATAGTGACACTTGGGGTGCAGGATAGTGACACTTGGGGGGTGCAGGATAGTGACACTCGGGGTGCAGGATAGTGACACTCGGGGTGCAGGAGAGTGACACTCGGGGTGCAGGATAGTGACACTCGGGGTGCAGGATAGTGACACTCGGGGTGCAGGATAGTGACACTCGGGGTGCAGGATAGTGACACTCGGGGTGCAGGATAGTGACACTCGGGGTGCAGGACAGTGACACTCGGGGTGCAGGACAGTGACACTTGGGGGGTACAGGACAGTGACACTTGGGGGGTACAGGACAGTGACACTTGGGGGGTACAGGACAGTGACACTTGGGGGGTACAGGATAGTGACACTTGGGGGGTACAGGATAGTGACACTTGGGGTGTACAGGATAGTGACACTTGCGGTGCAGGATAGTGACACTTGCGGTGCAGGATAGTGACACTCGGGGTACAGGATAGTGACACTGGGGGTACAGGATAGTGACACTGGGGGTGCAGGATAGTGACACTGGGGGTGCAGGATAGTGACACTGGGGGTGCAGGATAGTGACACTGGGGGTGCAGGATAGTGACACTTGGGGTGCAGGATAGTGACACTTGGGGTGCAGGATAGTGACACTTGGGGTGCAGGATAGTGACACTTGGGGTACAGGATAGTGACACTCGGGGTGCAGGATAGTGACACTCGGGGTGCAGGATAGTGACATTAGAGAGTTGTTCTGACAATCCCTAAGGGGTCATGGGGGAAGAATTATTCAGATCAGGGATCATATGTGCGGCATTGTGTGATAATAGTAACAGATAGTATATAGAGTAAGGATCCAAAGATAACTGGGCAGCAAAGTCTGAAGAGATGAGATGTGATTGGAAGAAGTCTTCACGGTATCAGGGGACGGATGGAGAAGAAAGTGAAAATAAACGACTCCGATTAGAGAAGGTGCACCCTGTGAGCGGGGATGTGTTATACCCTGGTTTCACCAGCAGATGGTACTGCAGAGCTGAGGCTCAGGCTGGTTACTATACTGTATCTTCATACACAGAGGATAGGTTGGGCATCTCTGGTGGCCAATGACCACTCACTCCATATTACAGGCAGCCACGTGCGGGGGTGATTCTGTCCTCATCAAGCGGCTGCAGCGCAAGAATCAGGCCAAATAGTAGTAGGATAGTGACACTGGGGGTACAGGATAGTGACACTGGGGGTGCAGGAGAGTGACACTGGGGGTACAGGAGAGTGACACTGGGGGTGCAGGAGAGTGACACTGGGGGTACAGAATAGTGACACTTGGGGGTGCAGGAGAGTGACACTGGGGGTGCAGGAGAGTGACACTGGGGGTACAGGATAGTGACACGCTGACACTTGGGGGGTACAGGATAGTGACACTTGGGGTACAGGATAGTGACACTTGGGGGGTACAGGATAGTGACACTTGGGGGGTACAGGATAGTGACACTTGGGGGGTACAGGATAGTGACACTCGGGGGGTACAGGATAGTGACACTCGGGGGGGTACAGGATAGTGACACTCGGGGTGCAGGATAGTGACACTTGGGGGGTACAGGATAGTGACACGCTGACACTTGGGGGGTACAGGATAGTGACACGCTGACACTTGGGGGGTACAGGATAGTGACACTTGGGGGGTACAGGATAGTGACACGCTGACACTTGGGGGTACAGGATAGTGACACTTGGGGGGTACAGGATAGTGACACGCTGACACTTGGGGGGTACAGGATAGTGACACTTGGGGGGTACAGGATAGTGACACGCTGACACTTGGGGGGTACAGGATAGTGACACTCGGGGGGTACAGGATAGTGACACTCGGGGGGTACAGGATAGTGACACTTGGGGGGTACAGGATAGTGACACTCGGGGTGCAGGATAGTGACACTTGGGGGGTACAGGATAGTGACACTTGGGGTGTACAGGATAGTGACACTCGGGGTACTGGATAGTGACACTTGGGGGGTACAGTATAGTGACACTTGGGGGGTACAGGATAGTGACACTTGGGGGGTACAGGATAGTGACACGCTGAGACTTGGGGGGTACAGGATAGTGACACTTGGGGGGTACAGGATAGTGACACTCGGGGGGTACAGGATAGTGACACTTGGGGGGTACAGGATAGTGACACTTGGGGGGTACAGGATAGTGACACTCGGGGTACAGGATAGTGACACTCGGGGTACAGGATAGTGACACTTGGGGGGTACAGGATAGTGACACTTGGGGGTACAGGATAGTGACACTTGGGGGGTACAGGATAGTGACACTTGGGGGGTACAGGATAGTGACACTTGGGGGGTACAGGATAGTGACACTCGGGGTACAGGATAGTGACACTCGGGGGGTACAGGATAGTGACACTTGGGGGGTACAGGATAGTGACACTTTGGGGGTACAGGATAGTGACACTTTGGGGGTACAGGATAGTGACACTTGGGGGGTACAGGATAGTGACACGGGGGGTACAGGATAGTGACACTCGGGGTGCAGGATAGTGACACTCGGGGTGCAGGATAGTGACACTCGGGGTGCAGGATAGTGACACTCGGGGTGCAGGATAGTGACACTTGGGGGGTACAGGATAGTGACACTCGGGGTACAGGATAGTGACACTCGGGGTACAGGATAGTGACACGCTGGGGTACAGGATAGTCCCTGGTGTGGATATAATAGGTCACAGGACTCTGTACGGATATAATTGTCACCCACTGGACGCAGTAATATGAGGGTGGAGACTGCAGCATTTATGAAAATCCATGAAAAGTCTCTTAATTGATGGATGACGCAGCGTAATCTATTCCAGAACCCGTAATCCGCAGGATAAATATAGCTCCATCCCCGGGCAGGACCATAGCAGGTAAGTGGCTGCTGGACCAGGCGAGAACTCTCCTTCTATCATGGACTGATTCACCGCCACTTACTGCACTTAGAGGGAAGATTTGTAACAGCTGTAAAATAATGAACTGCTGTAAAGTGAGGTGCTGTGAAGCCCTAGGAACATCCTGAAAGTCTTTCTAGGGACACTAGACTAATCATAACTGTCTGTACACAAAGGGGGAGATTTATCAAAGGTGCCCACAGCAACCAATCACAGCTCAGCTCCCACAGCAACCAATCACAGCTCAGCTCCCACAGCAACCAATCACAGCTCAGCTCCCACAGCAACCAATCACAGCTCAGCTCCCACAGCAGCCAATCACAGCTCAGCTCCCACAGCAGCCAATCACAGCTCAGCTCCCACAGCAGCCAATCACAGCTCAGCTCTCACAGCAACCAATCACAGCTCAGCTCCCACAGCAACCAATCACAGCTCAGCTCCCCCAGCAACCAATCACAGCTCAGCTCCCACAGCAACCAATCACAGCTCAGCTCCCACAGCAACCAATCACAGCTCAGCCTCCAGCTCTGGTGAAAGGAAAGAGGAGCTGTGATTGGTTGCTGTGAGAGCTGAGCTGTGATTGGTTGCTGTGAGAGCTGAGCTGTGATTGGTTGCTGTGGGCAGTTTGCACCAGTCTAAATTTTACACCCTTTGATAAATCTCCCCCAAAATGTCCCCCCATATTACAGCGCCATCTAGAGGCAGGGTGGACATACCATGGCCTCCACAACTTCAGCAGATCCCAGGCTGGGGGGCAGGGAAGAAGCTTCAGAGGGAGGTTCAGAGGGAAAAGCTGGGGGGTGCAAGGAGAGAGACTGTGGGGGGAGAGGGGAGAGGCTGTGGGGGGAGAGGCTGTGGGATGTGGGGGGAGAGGCTGTGGGATGTGGGGGGAGAGGCTGTGGGATGTGGGGGGAGAGGCTGTGGGATGTGGGGGGAGAGGCTGTGGGATGTGAGGGGAGACTGTGGGGTGTGAGGGGAGAGGCTGTGGAAGGAGAGGCTGTGGGGTGCGGGGGGAGAGGCTGTGGAAGGAGAGGCTGTGGGGTGCGGGGGGAGAGGCTGTGGGGTGCGGGGGGAGAGGCTGTGGGGGGGGGAGACTGGGGGGAGAGGCTGTGGGTGTGGGGGGAGAGGCTGTGGGGTGCGGGGGGAGAGGCTGTGGGGTGTGAGGGGAGAGGCTGTGGGGTGTGGGGAAGAGGCTGTGGGGGGGGAGACTGTGGGGGGAGAGGCTGTGGGTGTGGGGGGAGAGGCTGTGGGGTGCGGGGGGAGAGGCTGTGGGTGCGGGGGGAGAGGCTGTGGGGGGAGAGGCTGTGAGTGTGGGGGGAGAGACTGTGGGGGGAGAGGCTGTGGGGTGCGGGGGGAGAGGCTGTGGGGTGCGGGGGGAGAGGCTGTGGGGTGTGAGGGGAGAGGCTGTGGGGTGTGGGGGAAGAGGCTGTGGGGGGGGAGACTGTGGGGGGAGAGGCTGTGGGTGTGGGGGGAGAGGCTGTGGGGTGCGGGGGGAGAGGCTGTGGGTGCGGGGGGAGAGGCTGTGGGGGGAGAGGCTGTGAGGTGTGGGGGGAGAGGCTTTGGGGTGTGGGGGGAGAGGCTGTGGGGTGTGAGGGGAGAGGCTGTTGGGGGGGAGACTGTGGGGGGAGAGGCTGTGGGGTGTGGGGGGAGATGCTGTGGGGGGAGAGACTTTGGGGTGTGGGGGGAGAGGCTGTGGGGTGTGAGGGGAGAGGCTGTTGGGGGGGAGACTGTGGGGGGAGAGGCTGTGGGGGGGAGAGACTTTGGGGTGTGGGGGGAGAGGCTGTGGGGTGTGGGGGGAGAGGCTGTGGGGGGAGAGACTTTGGGGTGTGGGGGAAGAGGCTGTGGGGTGCGGGGGGAGAGGCTGTGGGGGGAGAGACTTTGGGGTGTGGGGGGAGAGACTTTGGGGTGCGGGGGGAGAGGCTGTGGGGTGCGGGGGGAGAGACTGTGGGGGGAGAGGCTGTGGGGTGCGGGGGGAGAGGTCCTCCAGAGGCCCAGTCTGACACTGTCCCCTGAATACACATATACCGATCACTGGATGTTATATTACTACCCGGGATACATACAGGGGGCTCTAATACTGGGGACATCCCCTGTATATACACATATACCGATCACTGGATGTTACATTACTACCCGGGATACATACAGGGGGCTCTAATACTGGGACATCCCCTGTATATACACATATACCGATCACTGGATGTTATATTACTACCCGGGATACATACAGGGGGCTCTAATACTGGGGACATCCCCTGTATATACACATATACCGATCACTGGATGTTATATTACTACCCGGGATACATACAGGGGCTCTAATACTGGGGACATCCCCTGTATATACACATATACCGATCACTGGATGTTATATTACTACCCGGGATACATACAGGGGCTCTAATACTGGGGACATCCCCTGTGTATACACATATACCGATCACTGGATGTTATATTACTCTCCGGGATACATACAGGGGGCTCTAATACTGGGGACATCCAGTGTATATACACATATACCCATCACTGGATGTTATATTACTCTCCGGGATACATACAGGGGGCTGTAATACTGGGGACATCCCCTGTATTTACACATATACCGATCACTGGATGTTATATTACTACCCGGGATACATACAGGGGGCTCTAATACTGGGACATCCCCTGTATATACACATATACCGATCACTGGATGTTATATTACTACCTGGGATACACACAGGGGCTCTAATACTGGGACATCCCCTGTATATACACATATACGGATCACTGGATGTTATATTACTACCCGGGATACATACAGGGGGCTCTAATACTGGGACATCCCTTGTATATACACATATACGGATCACTGGATGTTATATTACTACCCGGGATACATACAGGAGGCTCTAATACTGGGACATCCCCTGTATATACACACATATACCGATCACTGGATGTTATATTACTCTCCGGGATACATACAGGGGGTATCCCCTGTATATACACATATACCCATCACTGGATGTTATATTACTACCCGGGATACATACAGGGGGCTCTAATACGGGGGACATCCCCTGTATATACACATATACCGATCACTGGATGTTATATTACTACCCGGGATACATACAGGGGCTCTAATACTGGGGACATCCCCTGTATATACACATATACCGATCACTGGATGTTATATTACTACCCGGAATACATACAGGGGGCTCTAATACTGGGTTCATCCCCTGTATATACACATATACCCATCACTGGATGTTATATTACTACCTGGGATACATACAGGGGGCTCTAATACTGGGGACATCCCCTGTATATACACATATACCCATCACTGGATGTTATATTACTACCCGGGATACATACAGGGGGCTCTAATACTGGGGACATCCCCTGTATATACACATATACCCATCACTGGATGTTATATTACTACCCGGGATACATACAGGGGGCTCTAATACTGGGGACATCCCCTGTATATACACATATACCCATCACTGGATGTTATATTACTACCCGGGATACATACAGGGGGCTGTAATACTGGGGACATCCCCTGTATATACACATATACCGATCACTGGATGTTATATTACTACCCGGGATCCATACAGGGGGCTCTAATACTGGGGACATCCCCTGTATATACACATATACCCATCACTGGATGTTA
Organism: Dendropsophus ebraccatus; assembly: GCF_027789765.1. NCBI lineage: Eukaryota > Metazoa > Chordata > Amphibia > Anura > Hylidae > Dendropsophus > Dendropsophus ebraccatus. The sequence continues at coordinate 4,970,827 of NC_091466.1, read as the reverse complement.
TATTACTACCCGGGATACATACAGGGGGCTCTAATACTGGGACATCCCCTGTATATACACATATACCCATCACTGGATGTTATATTACTCTCCGGGATACATACAGGGGGCTCTAATACTGGGGACATCCCCTGTATATACATATATACCTATCACTGGATGTTATATTACTACCCGGGATACATACAGGGGCTCTAATACTGGGGACATCCCCTGTATATACCTATATACTGATTACTGGATGTTATATTACTCTCCGGGATACATACAGGGGGCTCTAATACTGGGGACATCCCCTGTATATACACATATACCCATCACTGGATGTTATATTACTCTCCGGGATAAATACAGGGGGCTCTAATACTGGGGACATCCCCTGTATATACACATATACCGATCACTGGATGTTATATTACTACCCGGGATACATACAGGGGGCTCTAATACTGGGGACATCCCCTGTATATACACATATATACCCATCACTGGATGTTATATTACTCTCCGGGATACATACAGGGGGCTCTAATAGTGGGACATCCCCTGTATATACATATATACCTATCACTGGATGATATATTACTCTCCGGGATACATACAGGGGCTCTAATACTGGGGACATCCCCTGTATATACACATATACCCATCACTGGATGTTATATTACTACCCGGGATACATACAGGGGGCTCTAATACTGGGGACATCCCCTGTATATACACATATATACCCATCACTGGATGTTATATTACTCTCCGGGATACATACAGGGGGCTCTAATAGTGGGACATCCCCTGTATATACATATATACCTATCACTGGATGATATATTACTCTCCGGGATACATACAGGGGGCTCTAATACTGGGACATCCCCTGTATATACACATATACCCATCACTGGATGTTATATTACTACCCGGGATACATACAGGGGGCTCTAATACTGGGGACATCCCCTGTATATACACATATACCGATCACTGGATGTTATATTACTACCAGGGATACATACAGGGGGCTCTAATACTGGGGACATCCCCTGTATATACACATATACCCATCACTGGATGTTATGGATGTTATATTACTCTCCGGAATCTCCCCTGGGGTGGGCATACTACTTTTGGTCACCGTGACAAGCGCATAGTCAGCACATCCTAAAACCTAGCCCACTGCTAACAACACTTAGCATCCCCAGGTTACGCCACTGCTTTACGTGGCGTCACAAACAGGATTTAGAACTCTCTTTTGCTATCATGAAACTCCTCTAAATCTTTCAAGTGTTCCAAGCAATTCCAAGTTTTTTCCTAATATTTTTCAAACAAATTTTGTGAGCATTTTTGGTGCCATACACTCGATTGGTTGCGGGAACGTTGTCCCTTATCCTATGTTTGCTCTCGAGTTTTCAGGTGCAGTAGTGCAGAGCTGAACGCTTCGCCTGACTTAACCTCCAACTCTGCTTCCTTGTCTGCCCTGTGGATTACAAGTCAGTTGCCCCGCTGGGGGGTTGTTCCAGTGTCTCAGCGCAGCCTGCCATTTCCTGCTGCGTCACAAGCTACAGATCACCCAACAAGGGGTTAACATTGGCCCGCAGCAGCGCAGGAACTACCAGCAGAGGAACTACCTCATCCCTAAAGTCTACCCCTGTGTCCCTGGAGGGGCTTCCAGAATGGCTACACACTGTGACCTCACCGGCCATCTCGCCAGCGCACAGTACTACTCCTCTCCGCCTACTGGAAGTCACACGCTTGTAAGACGGCAACGATGGAGCAGCATGTGGTGGTGGCTACGGCCAAAGAATCACAAGGTATAGTTCAGACCTCAGAGTTACAGGCGGCTTCTACATCAGAACCGGCGGCTGCACATAGATCCTGTCCCAGGTGACTGCGCTGCCATCTGCCCCTCTGCTTCAGCCTGACAGCCAACTCCATGGACGAGACCGAGCCGGAGTATGTGTGAAGACCGTGAGAACGAGATTCTGCTATCAAGTCACTTATTCAGTCTAAGTTACCCCGGCAGCTTTCTGTCTTATTCAGTCTAAGTTACCCCGGCAGCTTTCTGTCTTATTCAGTCTAAGTTACCCCGGCAGCATTCTGTCTTATTCAGTCTAAGTTACCCCGGCAGCATTCTGTCTTATTCAGTCTAAGTTACCCCGGCAGCATTCTGTCTTATTCAGTCTAAGTTACCCCGGCAGCATTCTGTCTTATTCAGTCTAAGTTACCCCGGCAGCTTTCTGTCTTATTCAGTCTAAGTTACCCCGGCAGCTTTCTGTCTTATTCAGTCTAAGTTACCCCGGCAGCTTTCTGTCTTATTCAGTCTAAGTTACCCCGGCAGCTTTCTGTCTTATTCAGTCTAAGTTACCCCGGCAGCTTTCTGTCTTATTCAGTCGAAGTTACCCCGGCAGCTTTCTGTCTTATTCAGTCTAAGTTACCCCGGCAGCTTTCTGTCTTATTCAGTCTAAGTTACCCCGGCAGCATTCTGTCTTATTCAGTCTAAATTACCCCGGCAGCATTCTGTCTTATTCAGTCTAAGTTACCCCGGCAGCTTTCTGTCTTATTCAGTCTAAGTTACCCCGGCAGCTTTCTGTCTTATTCAGTCTAAGTTACCCCGGCAGCATTCTGTCTTATTCAGTCTAAGTTACCCCGGCAGCTTTCTGTCTTATTCAGTCTAAGTTACCCCGGCAGCTTTCTGTCTTATTCAGTCTAAGTTACCCCGGCAGCATTCTGTCTTATTCAGTCTAAGTTACCCCGGCAGCTTTCTGTCTTATTCAGTCTAAGTTACCCCGGCAGCTTTCTGTCTTATTCAGTCTAAGTTACCCCGGCAGCATTCTGTCTTATTCAGTCTAAGTTACCCCGGCAGCATTCTGTCTTATTCAGTCTAAATTACCCCGGCAGCATTCTGTCTTATTCAGTCTAAGTTACCCCGGCAGCTTTCTGTCTTATTCAGTCTAAGTTACCCCGGCAGCTTTCTGTCTTATTCAGTCTAAGTTACTCCGGCAGCATTCTGTCTTATTCAGTCTAAGTTACCCCGGCAGCTTTCTGTCTTATTCAGTCTAAGTTACCCCGGCAGCATTCTGTCTTATTCAGTCTAAGTTACCCCGGCAGCTTTCTGTCTTATTCAGTCTAAGTTACCCCGGCAGCATTCTGTCTTATTCAGTCTAAGTTACCCCGGCAGCTTTCTGTCTTATTCAGTCTAAGTTACCCCGGCAGCTTTCTGTCTTATTCAGTCTAAGTTACCCCGGCAGCTTTCTGTCTTATTCAGTCTAAGTTACCCCGGCAGCATTCTGTCTTATTCAGTCTAAGTTACCCCGGCAGCTTTCTGTCTTATTCAGTCTAAGTTACCCCGGCAGCTTTGTGTCTTATTCAGTCTAAGTTACCCCGGCAGCATTCTGTCTTATTCAGTCTAAGTTACCCCGGCAGCATTCTGTCTTATTCAGTCTAAGTTACCCCGGCAGCTTTCTGTCTTATTCAGTCTAAGTTACCCCGGCAGCTTTCTGTCTTATTCAGTCTAAGTTACCCCGGCAGCTTTCTGTCTTATTCAGTCTAAGTTACCCCGGCAGCTTTCTGTCTTATTCAGTCTAAGTTACCCCGGCAGCTTTCTGTCTTATTCAGTCTAAGTTACTCCGGCAGCATTGTGTCTTATTCAGTCTAAGTTACCCCGGCAGCTTTCTGTCTTATTCAGTCTAAGTTACTCCGGCAGCATTCTGTCTTATTCAGTCTAAGTTACCCCGGCAGCTTTCTGTCTTATTCAGTCTAAGTTACCCCTGCAGCATTCTGTCTTATTCAGTCTAAGTTACCCCGGCAGCTTTCTGTCTTATTCAGTCTAAGTTACCCCTGCAGCATTCTGTCTTATTCAGTCTAAGTTACCCCGGCAGCTTTCTTTACTAATTAGGCAAAGTCCCTGGGTAGCCCCTTCAGCCTCCTAAGCCAAGCACCTTCTGTCTATACACAGATACCTCAAGGACCCCAGCTAAGTATTATGTGTTGTCTATCAGGAGAAAGGACTATCCTATTTGTGTTGTACTTTGCACCTTGCCACCAAAGCATATACTGTATTATACTGAAGATTCTATTAGTAAACTATTCCTGGTTAAGTGCTGGACTGTGTGGTTACTTGCACCTGCACCCACACTTGTGCTAACCTTACAGAGCCTACTGCTAGTATACTCAGGGGTGGGCCTACTACTCCTGGCCACCGTGCGAGTACCTGGACAGTACATCCTATCACCTAGCCCACTGCTAACAACCCCAGGAAGACTAGTGATATAGGGCAAAGCAGAAGCCATCACAGGTGTCTGCCCTAACCCCCCCCCCAGCTGTCCCCCTCTATAAATCTCACTTATGGGATGTCTGGAGAGGAGGGGTAGGACCGGTGCAATAAGCCTGTCCACACGCCTCTCGCCATCGCAGGTGTCTGCCCTAACCCCCCCCAGCTGTCCCCCTCTATAAATCTCACTTATGGGATGTCTGGAGAGGAGGGACCTGTGCAATAAGCCTGTCCACACGCCTCTCGCCATCGCAGGCAGAAACTGCCCCAGAACTGGAAATGCCCATAAATACATCAGCGGTGACATTAATGAGTTGTCAGGTCATAATTACTGCCGTAAACCTTAATGGCTGAGCACCGTACACTATGTTATTTCCTATGTCATTGCTTTAATAACATTTCTCAACATTTAACTGCAAAAGGGAAAAGATCAGGACACGTCCTGGGCCTTATGCATTGCTAGCTATAGGAAATATACAGGTCGACATTAGATGGCCTGAATTCTCTGAGATATTACAGATGTATTTTACAGGATGAACAGGAATTCTATAGAATTAGGAAGAAGGAAGAGTTAGTAAGTAGGGGAAGAAAAGACCCTCATACCAATCTACAATAGCCGAATAATAACATTTACCATGTGTCTCTATTGTTTCTGAAATCATAGGTGATCCAGAAGACAGCACAGCCCCATCCATGCATATATCATTACCGAGGCAATGATGGATAAATGAGCCCATGTGGTTAAATAAATGGGGAGGAAGAGAACCTGTACCATCAAGATACATTGTGTTTTGTTGTTGACGCTCCATACTCACATCCATTACATCCGTTCAATGTATCTAATCTGTATTATTTAGGAGAATTTCATAGATTGCTTAATAAAATATGATTCTAAGACTATGTAGTAAAAAGGGGAAGAAGAGAACCTCATACCAATCAATAAGGACCATTTTGATTTGCTGTTGGGAACCAATACCAACATTTAGTACAATTTGTTTTCTGAAATCATATCAGATCCATCGAGAGACCTGTGGAGCTGTCCAGAACCATAACCGATATAATCCATAGAGTTCTAGAGAAATCAGCGGAGCTCATGTGGTTAAATAACAGGGGAAGAAGGAACCATCTGCCAATCTACAACTACAAGTGTGAAATTGGTGAATCAGCCGAACCAGTCCTTCATATACTTGTGAATAAGACAACATTGCAAATCTCTCAGTTTTCAAATAAATGCTGGACAAGAGTTTCCAGTTTAAGGGAGTCCTCTACCCAGTACATCCTCACCATGTGGTGCTATGTCTCCGCAGAGCAAGTGGGATGGGAGAGGTGACCGTCAGGGACTGCTGGGAGAGGTGACCGTCAGGGACTGCTGGGAGAGGTGACCGTCAGGGAGGAGAGGAGTCCCTGGGCAAATGAAGGACGGAGAAACCAGGACCTGTGACCAGTTGTCCAAGAAAGTTACCCTCCACCAGGGATCCTTACATTTATCCCTTTACTGTCCTAGACCACCAGGGATCCTTACATTTATCCCTTTACTGTCCTAGACCACCAGGGATCCTTACATTTATCCCTTTAATGTAGTAGACCACCAGGGACTAGGGGATCCTTACATTTATATCCTTACTGTGCTAGACCACCAGGGATCCTTACATTTATCCCTTTACTGTCCTAGACCACCAGGGATCCTTACAGTAATCTCTACACTGCCTGGACCACCAGGGATCCTTACATTTATCCCTTTACTGTCCTAGACCACCAGGGATCCTTCATTAATCTCCTTACTGTCCTAGACCACCAGGGATCCTTCATTAATCCTTTTACTGTCCTAGTTCACCAGGGATCCTTACATTAATCTTTACTTTGCTCTAGACCACCAGGGATCAAAACAATAATCTCCTTACTGTCCTGGACCACCAGGGATCCTTCATTAATCCTTTTACTGTCCTAGTTCACCAAGGATCCTTACAGTAATCTCTACACTGCCCTAGACCACCAGGGATCCTTACAGTAATCTCTACACTGCCCTAGACCACCAGGGATCCTTACAGTAATCTCTACACTGCTCTAGACCACCAGGGATCCTTACAGTAATCTCTACACTGCCCTAGACCACCAGTGATCCTTACATTAATCCTTTTACTGTCTTAGACCACCAGGGATCCTTACATTAACCCCACCACTGTCCTAGACCACCAGGGATCCTTACATTAACCCCACCACTGTCCTAGACCACCAGGGATCCTTACATTAACCCCATCACTGTCTTAGACCACCAGGGATCCTTACATTAACCCCACCACTGTCTTAGACCACCAGGGATCCTTACATTAACCCCACCAATGTCTTAGAACACCAGGGATCCTTACATTAATCCTTTTACTGTCCTAGACCACCAGGGATCCTTACATTAATTTAGGAACCAGAGCAGAGGACAGTGGACCCCAGCGCTAGAGCTGGGGAGGAAGCTGCATGTTCTTATGTTCAGCCACCTCCTCCCCGACACTGGACTTCCCCTCACATGTCTCTGATGATGGTTCCGCTCGTTCTTCAGAATTCCTGCAGCATTTCTGCAGCTTTATAATGACATAATCACTGAGTGGTTATAAGCGCTGTTATAATACTGCCTGCTGCCTGCCACAGGGCGTCCTCCTCAGCTCTGAATAGATAAGCATCACAGGCCATCACTCTCCTGACAGGCTCCAGGCTGCCAATCAATCATATATTACAGGTTGTGATGTTACTAGCTGCTTATATGAGTTTACATTGTTTCCGGCAGTAAATGACTCTCATTGGTCGGAGAATCAGTCTGCTTCCCATTACAGAAGGAGTCCAGTTATCCTGGCATACTACTGCAGGAGTCCAGCTATCCTAACATACTACTGCAGGAGTCCAGCTATCCTAACACACTACAGAAGGAGTCCAGCTATCCTGGCATACTACTGCAGGAGTCCAGCTATCCTAACATACTACTGCAGGAGTCCAGTTATCCTAACATACTACTTCAGGAGTCCAGTTATCCTAACATACTACTGCAGGAGTCCAGCTATCCTAACATACTACTGCAGGAGTCCAGCTATCCTAACATACTACTACAGGAGTCCAGCTATCCTAACATACTACTGCAGGAGTCCAGCTATCCTAACATACTACTGCAGGAGTCCAGCTATCCTAACATACTACTGCAGGAGTCCAGCTATCCTAACACACTACAGAAGGAGTCCAGCTATCCTGGCATACTATTGCAGGAGTCCAGCTATCCTAACATACTACTGCAGGAGTCCAGCTATCCTGGCATACTACTGCAGGAGTCCAGCTATCCTGCCATACTACTGCAGAAGGAGTCCAGCTATCCTAACATACTACTGCAGGAGGAGTCCAGCTATCCTAACATACTACTGCAGGAGGAGTCCAGCTATCCTAACATACTACTGCAGGAGTCCAGCTATCCTAACATACTACTGCAGGAGTCCAGCTATCCTGGTATACTACTGCAGGAGTCCAGCTATCCTGGCATACTACTGCAGGAGTCCAGCTATCCTGGCATACTACTGCAGGAGTCCAGCTATCCTGGCATACTACTGCAGGAGTCCAGCTATCCTGGTATACTACTGCAGGAGTCCAGCTATCCTGGCATACTACTGCAGGAGTCCAGCTATCCTGGCATACTACTGCAGAAGTCCAGCTATCCTGGCATACTACTGCAGGAGTCCAGTTATCCTAACATACTACTGCAGGAGTCCAGCTATCCTAACACACTACAGAAGGAGTCCAGCTATCCTAACACACTACAGAAGGAGTCCAGCTATCCTGGCATACTATTGCAGGAGTCCAGCTATCCTAACATACTACTGCAGAAGGAGTCCAGCTATCCTAACATACTACTGCAGGAGTCCAGCTATCCTAACATACTACTGCAGGAGTCCAGCTATCCTAACATACTACTGCAGGAGTCCAGCTATCCTAACACACTACAGAAGGAGTCCAGCTATCCTGGCATACTACTGCAGGAGTCCAGTTATCCTAACATACTACTGCAGGAGTCCAGTTATCCTAACATACTACTTCAGGAGTCCAGCTATCCTAACATACTACTTCAGGAGTCCAGTTATCCTGGCATACTACTGCAGGAGTCCAGCTATCCTAACATACTACTGCAGGAGTCCAGCTATCCTAACACACTACAGAAGGAGTCCAGCTATCCTGGCATACTACTGCAGGAGTCCAGCTATCCTAACATACTACTGCAGGAGTCCAGCTATCCTAACACACTACAGAAGGAGTCCAGCTATCCTGGCATACTACTGCAGGAGTCCAGTTATCCTAACATACTACTGCAGGAGTCCAGTTATCCTAACATACTACTGCAGGAGTCCAGCTATCCTGGCATACTACTGCAGGAGTCCAGCTATCCTAACATACTACTGCAGGAGTCCAGCTATCCTAACACACTACAGAAGGAGTCCAGCTATCCTGGCATACTACTGCAGGAGTCCAGCTATCCTAACATACTACTGCAGGAGTCCAGCTATCCTAACACACTACAGAAGGAGTCCAGTTATCCTGGCATACTACTGCAGGAGTCCAGCTATCCTAACATACTACTGCAGGAGTCCAGTTATCCTAACATACTACTGCAGGAGTCCAGCTATCCTAACATACTACTGCAGGAGTCCAGCTATCCTGGCATACTGCTGCAGGAGTCCAGCTATCCTAACATACTACTGCAGGAGTCCAGTTATCCTAACATACTACTGCAGGAGTCCAGCTATCCTAACACACTACAGAAGGAGTCCAGCTATCCTGGCATACTACTGCAGGAGTCCAGCTATCCTAACACATTACTGCAGGAGGAGTCCAGCTATCCTAACATACTACTGCAGGAGGAGTCCAGCTATCCTAACACACTACAGAAGAAGTCCAGCTATCCTAACATACTACTGCAGGAGTCCAGCTATCCTAACATACTACTGCAGGACTCCAGCTATCCTAACATACTACTGCAGAAGGAGTCCAGCTATCCTGACATACTACTGCAGGAGTCCAGCTATCCTGGCATACTACAGAAGGAGTCCAGCTATCCTGGCATACTACTGCAGGAGTCCAGCTATCCTGGCATACTACTGCAGGAGTCCAGCTATCCTAACATACTACTGCAGGAGTCCAGCTATCCTAACATACTACTGCAGGAGTCCAGCTATCCTAACAGACTACTGCAGGAGTCCAGCTATCCTAACATACTACTGCAGGAGTCCAGCTATCCTGGCATACTACTGCAGGAGTCCAGCTATCCTAACATACTACTGCAGGAGTCCAGCTATCCTAACATACTACTGCAGGAGTCCAGCTATCCTAACAGACTACTGCAGGAGTCCAGCTATCCTGGCATACTACTGCAGCAGCTATCCTGGCATACTACTGCAGGAGTCCAGTTATCCTAACACACTACAGAAGGAGTCCAGCTATCCTGGCATACTACTGCAGGAGTCCAGCTATCCTAACACACTACAGAAGGAGTCCAGCTATCCTAACACACTACAGAAGGAGTCCAGTTATCCTAACATACTACTGCAGGAGTCCAGTTATCCTAACATACTACTGCAGGAGTCCAGTTATCCTAACATACTACTGCAGGAGTCCAGCTATCCTGGCATACTACTGCAGCAGCTATCCTGGCATACTACTGCAGGAGTCCAGTTATCCTAACATACTACTGCAGGAGTCCAGCTATCCTGGCATACTACTGCAGCAGCTATCCTGGCATACTATCACTGAGCATGTGTGTCCTCCAGTACTCAGCTTATTACATAGACAAGAGAAGTGTGGACAGCGCTCCATAGTGTGAAGTCTGATGGCAAATGTGCAAAAAAACAGGCGAGTAATTGGAGACTCTCACCTGTAATGGTTGTGCATATGGAAGGCACAACACTCAGTAACGCATGTGTGTGGACCGCAGCCACTCCCAGAGACCAAACCGGTAAACAAATAGTCAGATCCTCCACTCCAAACTCTGGGTATATTCAGGCGCAGATCCAAGATAGGCAAGATAAAAGT